>NC_090232.1:55707854-56007854 GCF_024489055.1 Chanodichthys erythropterus
GGTTGATCGGGTGTTGCTGTGCAGTTGCTAGGGTGTTCTGGGTGGTTGATTGGGTGTTTCTATGCAGTTGCTAGGATGTTCTGGGTGGTTGTTAGGGTGTTGCTATGCAGTTGTTAGGATGTTCTGGGTGGTTGATCGGGTGTTGCTGTGCAGTTGCTAGGGTGTTCTGGGTGGTTGATAGGTGTTGTAATGCAGTTAAAAAAATAATAAAAAAAATGTTCACTCACTTTTTCTCCAGGGGCTCCTGGAGGACCGACTGGCCCTTTCTTTCCGGGATCTCCCTGTGCACACATACACACACACACACACACACACACACACACACACACACACACACACACACACACACACACACACACACAGATATATTTCTGACCTTCATGAACATTCATTCATATTGAGGTTCATGTGTGTAAATGGAGAGTGTTTTACCCGGTGACCCTTGTTTCCAGGCAGACCAGGTAAGCCATCAAATCCTCTGTCACCCTGATAATGACACACACACACACACACACACACACACACACACACACACACACACACACACACACACACACACACAGGTTTGTTTTTGTGAATTGTTGGGACATTCCATTGCCGTAATGGTTTTTATACTGTACAAAGCATATTTTCTATCGCCCTACACCAACCCTACCCCTAAACCTACCCATCACAAGAAACTGTGCACATTTTTACTTTCTCAAAATACTCATTCTGTATTATTTATAAAGGTAGGAACACACCAAGCTGACAGTCGGGCGTCGGGCAGTTTTTATTTGTCAGCCGTCTAAGTTTTCTCAGTGTGTTCCTGTGAAGTTTGTCCTCGTTGGCTTTTTTTCTGCCGATTTGACATCCTGAATTGGCGTCGGAGCTCGTCGGTCCGTCAGGCAATCTGATCATTCTGATTGGCTGTTCAGCTACTGCCACCTGCTGGTACGGAAAGGCATTTCATCTTGCGCAGGTGCAGAATGGACGTGCTACTTGGCTGTCGGCTGTCGAGCGTCAGTTTGGTGTGTCAGGGCAACTTTGGACCCAGACGCTGCCAACGTGAGCCAACCCCGCAGTCTGCTTTCGTGTCGGCTTGGTGTGTTCCTGCCTTGAGCCTTTTGAAAAATGGGGACATGGGGTAATGTCCTCATAAGTCACCCTCTCCTTGTAATACCTATGTCATACCCCTTTCATTATACACATTTGTGTCACAAACACACACACACACACACACAGAAATCATACAGGCTCACACATGAGACAAAATGAGATAATTTACTGTGCCTTCATCCTCTGACCTTCATCAGCACATTCATCTTCATATTCAATGTCTCATTCGTCTCCTCTAACATCTCATGTTTAAATCATCATTAGGTACAGTGTGTGTTTGATGGGTCAGAAAATAGTATAGAGATAATGTTTGATCTGTCAAAATTCATCTGCATGAGGTCAAACCCATTTCAAGATGAAGCATCATTCACACATGACAGAATAACTTACTTTAGTTCCTGTTTCTCCTGGTTCACCTCTGCTTCCGTCAATCCCACCACGACCCTGAACACACACACACACACACACACACACTGGTGTATTTCAGGTGTTCAGGCAGGCGTCTGCTGGTGAGTTTTGTGTGCAGATGAGACTTACCCTCTTGCCTGGTTTACCATTGAGTCCCGGAGCCCCCGGAAGCCCACGAGGACCCTGAACACACACACACACACACACACACACACACACACACACACACACACACACACACACACACACACACACACACACACACACACACACACACACACACACACAGATCAGCTCCATCTTCACAGACACAAAACGTCACAGAAGCAGCACAACTGTTTTCAACATTGATAATAATCATAAATGTTTTTTGAGCATCAAATCATCATATTAGAATGATTTCTGAAGGATCATGTGACACTGAAGACTGGAGTAATGATGCTGAAAATTCAGCTTTGATCACAGGAATAAATTACACTTTACTGTATATTCACATAGAAAACAGTTACTTTAAACTGTAATATTATTTCACTGTTTGGTGAGCAGAAGTGACTCAAAAACATAAAAAATAATAATAATAATTATTCCAAACTTAGGTATTGTATGTACATATGTAGCGTGAATATGAATATCTGATGAATGTCATAGTCTCGTACCGGTGGTCCTGTGAATCCATGATCACCCTTCAGACCCCGCGGCCCTGGAGAACCCTGACAAACACAAAACACACAGTTACAAACATACACTTCTTCACTCAGTTTAAAAGTCATTTATAACCAATAAAGCTGAAATTAAACTGAAAGTAAACTGACACTCAGTCTGATCATTTGAGCCATGTTGATTTGGTCTTTATTTGTTCTTCTGGTTTTATATTTGTTCATTTGTTTGAGTAATTGTCCAGATGAGGGTAAAACTATAAATGATGAACCCTAATCACACACACAATCTCAGCTGACTGTATAATACAGAGCATAAACACACAGGAGCACTAGAGGGCGCCACACACACACACACACACACACACACACACTGACGTCACCTCATGACAAACATCTAAATATGGATTTTCCATAGACAACTTGATTTTATATAGAGGTTTTTACAGCTAATACAGACTAGCTTAACACTGACCTTAATAGAAAACGTCCAACATTTTTAAAAAAAAAAAAAAATTAAGATCATATTGTTTGAACACCATGTATTCCTTGTTCAGACACACTCACCAGCGGTCCTGGGCGTCCGGTGAGTCCTAACGGTCCCGGCGGTCCTTTCAGAGACAGCTGAGACACAAACATCAGGACGAATGTTCATCAATGTGATGTGAATCATGTTAAAAGTTTGTTAGGAAAAATCTGAATTATAAGCAAATGAGTTTTAATTAGCATTAATGTAGTTACTAGCAGTGCATTACAAGTAACATGCATTACATAATCAGATTACTTTTTTGATGTAACATTAATGTAACGTAATACTTTATACATTTACACATTAATATTTTAGTTACCTTGCACATTTCTTTTCAGTCTATTTCGCTTAAACATTTTTTAAACCACTGTAATAAAATTCTCTCTATCCTCCATAATGTAATCACTTATACATGCACACCTATGCATGTGCAGAAACAGACAAAAGTGCAAAAAGTAAGATTACGTACAACTTTCAATTAAAAGAGTTGTACAGTAGGTAATGTGACCCATAATGTTAAGAGATCTTTTGTGTGACGCACATCTATCAAGAGGTCAGGAAATATTCTAAATTGTTCAGAATATAATAATATTTTAAACGTGTGTTACATAGGGTATGTCTTTGAATACATTACTGCATTAAACACTTGGAATCAAGAATTTGCAAGGCCTGAAACAGATCAAATTTTAGCCATGTAAGAAAAGGTAACACAAACTTAATGTAATAGATAACTTTCCATAAAAAGTAACTATGTAACGCAAGTAGTTACTTTTTTAGGGAGTAACACAATATTGTAATGGATTACTTGTCAAATAATTTAACTATGTAACGCAGTTAGTTACTTTTTTAGGGAGTAACAAAATTTTGTAATGGATTACTTTCCATAAAAAGTAACTATTTAACGCAAGTAGTTACTTTTTTAGGGAGTAACACAATATTGTAATGGATTACTTTTCATAAAAAGTAACTATGTAACGCAAGTAGTTACTTTTTTAGGGAGTAACACAATTTTGTAATGGATTACTTTCCATAAAAAGTAACTATGTAACGCAAGTAGTTACTTTGTTTAGGGAGTAACACAATATTGTAATGAATTACTTTCCATAAAAAGTAACTATGTAATGCAAGTAGTTACTTTTTTAGGGAGTAACACAATTTTGTAATGGATTACTTTCCATAAAAAGTAACTATGTAACGCAAGTAGTTACTTTTTTAGGAAGTAACACAATTTTGTAATGGATTACTTTCCATAAAAAGTAACTATGTAATGCAAGTAGTTACTTTTTTAGGAAGTAACACAATTTTGTAATGGATTACTTTCCATAAAAAGTAACTATGTAACGCAAGTTGTTACTTTGTTTAGGGAGTAACACAATATTGTAATGAATTACTTTCCATAAAAAGTAACTATGTAATGCAAGTAGTTACTTTGTTTAGGGAGTAACACAATTTTGTAATGGATTACTTTCCATAAAAAGTAACTATGTAACGCAAGTAGTTACTTTTTTAGGGAGTAACACAATATTGCAATGGATTACTTTCCATAAAAACTAACTATGTAACGCAAGTAGTTACTTTTTTAGGAAGTAAGACAATATTGTAATGGATTACTTGTCAAAAAATGTAACTATGTAACGCAGTTAGTTACTTTTTTTAGGGAGTAACAATATTGTAATGAATTACTTTCCATAAAAAGTAACTATGTAATGCAAGTAGTTACTTTTTTAGGGAGTAACACAATTTTGTAATGGATTACTTTCCATAAAAAGTAACTATGTAACGCAAGTAGTTACTTTGTTTAGGGAGTAACACAATATTGTAATGAATTACTTTCCATAAAAAGTAACTATGTAATGCAAGTAGTTACTTTTTTAGGGAGTAACACAATTTTGTAATGGATTACTTTCCATAAAAAGTAACTATGTAACGCAAGTAGTTACTTTGTTTAGGGAGTAACACAATATTGTAATGAATTACTTTCCATAAAAAGTAACTATGTAATGCAAGTAGTTACTTTTTTAGGGAGTAACACAATTTTGTAATGGATTACTTTCCATAAAAAGTAACTATGTAACGCAAGTAGTTACTTTTTTAGGAAGTAACACAATTTTGTAATGGATTACTTTCCATAAAAAGTAACTATGTAATGCAAGTAGTTACTTTTTTAGGAAGTAACACAATTTTGTAATGGATTACTTTCCATAAAAAGTAACTATGTAACGCAAGTAGTTACTTTGTTTAGGGAGTAACACAATATTGTAATGAATTACTTTCCATAAAAAGTAACTATGTAATGCAAGTAGTTACTTTTTTAGGGAGTAACACAATTTTGTTATGGATTACTTTCCATAAAAAGTAACTATGTAACGCAAGTAGTTACTTTTTTAGGGAGTAACACAATTTTGTTATGGATTACTTTCCATAAAAAGTAACTATGTAACACAAGTAGTTACTTTTTTAGGGAGTAACACAATATTGTATTGGATTACTTTCAATAAAAACTAACTATGTAACGCAAGTAGTTACTTTTTTAGGAAGTAAGACAATATTGTAATGGATTACTTGTCAAAAAAATTTAACTATGTAACGCAGTTAGTTACTTTTTTTAGGGAGTAACAATATTGTAATGAATTACTTTCCATAAAAAGTAACTATGTAATGCAAGTAGTTACTTTTTTATGGAGTAAAAGGGAGTTTTGATACTGAATAATTTTAAAAAATAACTTGCATATGAGAATGACAGCGGAAAGACGAATTTGTTGAATAAAGTTGTTATTTTTGTTTCGTTTTTGCACAAAAAGTATTCTCGTCTCTTCATAACATTAAGGCTGAACCACTGCAGTCACATGACTGTTTTAACGATGTCTTTAGAACCTTTCTGGACCTTCAATGTGGTAATTTCTATAAGAGATAAAAAACCTCTCAGATTTCATCAAAAATGTCCTAATTTGTGTTCTGAAGATGAACAAAGGTCTTACGGGTGAGGAATGACATTAGGGTGAGTAGTTAATCACTATTCATTCAAAATTTAGCAAATCATCTTCAGGGGAAAAATACTGCCTCCAAATAATCAAAAACAAACTGGTCTAGACTTATTCAAACATCAGGTAGAGTTAGTGTCTGACCTTGGTGTGCTGCAGGATGGCTTGAGCTTGAGCTTCTTGAGCCGATATGACGGGACCGAGACGAGCATCACCACCAGACTGAAACTAACACACACACACACACACACACACAAATACATATGATCCGGACCAGACTCACATATGAACCACTTGATTTATGGCTCATTTAACTTTTAAACAACAGTGTATTTGTCAATTCAAATGAAGTTCCAACACAAAGGTGACACACACCGGTAACATCAGCAGGTTGCCTGGAGGTCCAGGTATCCCATCAGCCCCTGCTAGTCCTTGACGGCCCTCAGGACCCTAATGAGAGACGGACAGTGTAATATTGTGTTATATCAGTCATGAACCTGATGATCATGAGGAGTGTGTGTCCGTGTGTCTCACCGGGTCTCCTGGATCTCCGATCGGTCCCGGGGGTCCCATTGGACCGTGTTCACCCGGCGGCCCCTGCGGGAAACAAGCCAAACACACTGTCTGTCACTGACACACACGTGAAACATGGTACACGCAGTCATGTGATGTCTCGGGTGAGGTTACCTCAGCACCAGGCAGGCCCGGGGGTCCCATAATCAGAGTCCCCTCTCCCAACACCGCCGGCTCTCCCTTCTCTCCTTTCTCTGGGCCGAGTGACGACTGAATGAAAGAGTCTTCATATTGTCAGAATTTATTTAGTCGTAGTCTTGTGCAAATTTACACTGCAAAGGCGGCACAGAAGCGCTTCAGAAGTGGCATTTTACGCAGACTGTTTATTGCTGATCAGGGGAGGCATGAATGCATTTACACTTTAACTGTTAAACTGGGAGCTGATGTGCGTCACAGCAGGAATAATTCAGGCTGGTTTTTATGCTGCATTGCGTCAATACACAGAATTTTGAGCAGGCACAGAGCAGCCTTAACTCTTAACTTAAAAGTATCCCTTTTAATTTGTATCATATTTAGTCAACCTATCCTGTTTTTTTGTTTAGTCAAGCTTTAATTGATTGAAAGTCTGGGAATTTTAGTCTAGTTTTTGTCAATTAAAAGTCATATTTTAGTCAGAATAATGTTTAAACTGATAATCACAATGATTTTGCTTGAAATTGATTACTGGAATTTCTTTTTTACTTTCACCTATAAGTGTGAATCAAGAGAATGACGAATCATGGGTTATTTGACTCAACTAGTTTCCTGATTTATAATATTATCATATAAATAAATGCACTCTCTACATTATGTAACTCAAAAGTTTCTCTAAAAAGTTAAAACAGTAAAATTTCTAATAGTAAATCTGATATTTCTAAATTCTAAATTACATTAAATTTTTTATATTAAAACATCAATAAAAAGACTTTGCATTGTCACTCAGAGGTTGCATGAGTGCATTTATTCCGTAACCTCAATCATAAACAAAAAAGTTCGGATTTATGTTTGGATTTATTACAGTTTTACATTTTTTTCACCTTGTTTTTCAGTTTGTCTTTTTTGTCATCAATATTGCATGTTAATATACTGCAGTCACATAGTGTTTAATGATGTTGATGTTGTATTAGTCATAGAAAATTCGTTAACATTTTTCATCATAGTTTTGGTTAACGAAATTAAGACTAGAATGAAGAGGACAGATGAAGGAGAGACAGATGGGTACCTGTCCGTTGAAGAACTGCTCCTGTCTCTCTGCCGGCCGGAAGTCGTACTCGTCATACTCGTGATACTCAGTGTACTCCTTAAAATACTCCGTCTCGTTCTCAGAGTCCTCGTACTCCACTACCTGACACACACACACACACACACACACACACACACACAAAAGAACTGTAAAAGAACTGAGAAATTGTGCTTAAGTTCAAGTACAGATACTCTGTCAAAACCTTTACTTTCCATTAAAAGTCTAAGAATACTTGAGTGGAGATTTGAAAGTATTCACATTTAAATTTACTGAAGTATTTAAGTATTGTACATAGGGTTGCAAAATTCCGGGAATTTTCAAAGCTGGAAACTTTCCATGGGAATTAACGGGAATATATGGGAATTAATGAGAATTAATGGGAATAAACAGGGAATTTGCAAAATTGCTGGTTAGCCTACAACAGGGTACTTAAATGTAGTTGAAAAAAACATCTTGCAGCATAATTTTGGTTAAAACAACAAGATTTATGCACCCCGCACACTCCTCACACAGCTTATCACTTACTGCAGGGCTAATATTGAGAATTATAACCACAATTTAAAATAATGGTTTTCTATTTTGATATTATTTCTGAACGATCATGTGACACTGAAATAAATAACACAATTGCTGCGATAAAAATATATTTTACATATTTACTAAATTAGAATTAATTGAATGCGAAAAATAAATCACTGTTATTTCAACAAAATGTTTATATTTGATGTTAATGTGTTAATATATTAATGTTTATATATTTTTATGATATATTTTATATAAATATTATAAATTTATATAAATTTCCCAAAATTTCCAATTAATTCCCATAAATTCCTGTTAAGTTACCAAATTGGAATATTTCCAAAATTGCCCAGGGTAAGTTCCCATGGAAAGTTTCCGGAAATTGTTTTGTAACCCTAATTGTACACAAGGACTTAAGTATATAAAAGTAAACAGTAAACTTAAAAAGTGGACCATTTAAAAGAGAAAGATTTTTTTTTTTTAATTTTAGTATTTTTGATCTAAAATCTCAAGAAACCTGTCAAAAATAACTGTTTTCTTATTGTTGGAGTTTCTCAATGACATTGGGATAATTATGAAATTGATCTTTTAGTGAACTATTCTTCTAATTCTGTGGTGATCTATTCCTCTAAATGCTGCTTTATCTGTATTTAACTATGCTAAAATAATGAGTGATTCTTCAAATTTGGTGAACTATTCTAGCTCTTCTACCTCACTACTCTACTCTGCTGGTATTTATTCACTACTAACACTTTTAGTAGTAGCACTAATAACACTTCATTGGCTGTTCAAATAAAATACCTCATACTCGGTGACATTGTCTCCTGCAGTCGAGAAAGACAGGTCACTGTAAAGGTCATTGTAAAGGTCATCGTCAAACTCCTCTTCGATTGGCTTCCTCGGCGGCTTCTTGACCTGCATCACCATGACAACAGACACCACAGAAACACACAAAACTGTCATGATGGAGCGCACTTTTTATACAGCTTCTCTCCATTCATTTTTCTCACAAAAAGTCTTTGTTAAAGCGCAAAAAGCCATGAAACAAACCAACCAGCTACGAGGAGGATCACAGCATTACAAACTTTGATTTAACGCAGAGAAGTGTTTGAAACTTTTAAAGATACAAGACTGTGAAACTAAGCGGCTATAGTGAGGGAAAGAACTACAATCCCATGAAGCACTGCAAATGACATCATCAACTTAAAAACATAAAACGATTGATTTAAAGATGATAATTATATCTAGACACTATATATTTTACATTTATTACAAAACATGCATAGACACATATACAAATATTTAAAGAAATTTGAGACTATTATGTCATTGGCAGGATTTGCTTGTTGGGTTTTTCTGATTGGTGGAGATTTCTCTGCAGAATCATGGGTAATGTAGTTTTTCACCAGGAATTCTGCAGTTAAATGTGATTTTTTAAAACATAAGTATAAAAAACGTGGATTAATGGCTTCAACAAAAGCAAATACCATCGATTAACACTCTCATAGCTCACAGCAGATGTGTGTTTTTAATGGTTTATTGTGGAGAAGTGTTTGTCTGGTCTCTCTGCGGCGGCTGTAAATCAGACACACAGTATCTGGCTGGAGTCCTGAACAACATGTTTAACACTGAGCTCCACACAGAGCCAACGAACAGACATGAATATTAATGAGACACACAGAGTTTCAAACTCATTATCTATGCAGAAACTGTGGGCGGGGCTACCTCCACGGGGTCCAGTGATAGGCTGTTGTACGTGAGGGCGGAGTCACAGTCAGGAATGTGGGTGTGGCAGTAATCAGCAGCAGCTCTGGGATCTGGAGCGATTAACAGCTGCTGAATCTCACCCTGAAACACACACATTTCTTCTTGACATTTCGTGATTTTCATGAATTTGCATGCAAAATATTGACACATAAATGTCATGTGATTCAGTCTCTGCTCTTCAGTGCTGTGAACTCTGACCCCGTCTGTAATCAATCCTCGCTCACTCTCTCTCACCTCAAACACTTCTTCATCCAGAAGTCTCGTCCCGAACACCGTCACTCCGTCCGTACTGACCCTAGGCTCCGGCCCTCGAGGGAGGTCAAGGGTCGCCACCTTCTGACAGTCCAGGTAAAGCGTGACCTTCTGACCTTCCACGCTGTAGGCCACTCTGTGCCACCTGTACGTTCACAGTGAGGACAATCTCACATCTCCATCCATCAGCACACGCTCAGACCCAACCAACAACATCTGCAGGCTTTTAGAGAGTCCAAAATGATCATCATTTACTCAAACCTGCATGACTTCTGTTGAAACGCAACCCATTTTTTAAAGAAGCAAATGAGCGATAGGGCTGTGACTCATGCTTTATATTTCAGATCTTCTGAAGTCACATGATGGTTTGTGTGTTTATTCATTCATCATCTTCTGCTCCGATGAACTCAAACACCAGGTCATGAATCAGACACTGAACAACTCTCATGAATGTTTGATTCAGTTTCATTGAATCAACACTGATCTGAATAATGACTTGTTTCACTTGTAATTCATTTGAACACTGTTATTTTACTGCTTATTTCTGTGAAGTTGCTTTGAATGAATCTGTATTGTATAAAGCGCTGCCGAAATAAAGCTGACTTGACTCTAGAGAGACATTCACAGACGTCAAAGAATCATATCAATTCAGAAGAGTCATATTCACCAGCTTTATGATGCTCTCAAAGTCAAAAATCCTTCTTTTGTGATTCACAGAAGAAAGAAAGTCAAATGATCATGAATATTCATGTTTGGGTGAACTATTAAAGTCATATAACTTCAGAATAACAAAAATATCTACACTGTGTCCTGTTCTAACTGGCTGTAGAAATAACTCACTGCAAAAATATGATGTTCTTCCTCAGTATTTGCAGCACAAACATCTAAACATTCTTAAATCAAGATACATTTACTGGAGGAGCAAAATGACTGAAGATATTAAAGGGTTAGTTCAGCCAAAAAGGAAATTCTGTCATTAATTACTCACCCTCATGTCGTTCCACACCCGTAAGACCTTCGCTCATCTTCAGAACACAAATTAAGATATTTTTGATGAAATCAGAGTGATTTCTGTCCCTCCATTGACAGTCTATGCAACAAAGAGATCATATAAAACGAATCCATATGAACGACAGATCCATACGATGCTAGATGAAGAAATCTCGGTTTGTTCTCGCGTGTCGAGCAGTTTCAGTTGAGCTTTTGTTTGTTTGCTGTGAATAAAAGTCTAAATTCAGTCTATTTATCATAAAAAGCAATCAAGTCTCTTGAGAAAATTTTGGATTCATGTGGATTCTCGAAGATGAACGGGTTAGGAACAACACAAGGATGAGTAAATGATGACAGAATCCCTCACTATCCCTGAAAAACCCATTAAAATGAAGTGAGTTCATTTATTCTGTTTGATGACAGGAGGGCGACTGAGATACAGCTGGTCATGTGACCTCAAGATGGACCTTCGATGATGTCAGCAGTGTCACTCACTTGCCATCCGCTAAATTGACCTTTTTGAATATGGGGTAGAGGTCCGGCGTGGGCTGGCCGTTCTGGTCCTCGTAGAGGAAGACGGGCGAGCGTCCGAGCTCAACGCCCAACTGCTGCACTCCCTCACTGTCATACATCGACAGCAGGAAACACTGAGCGCCGCGCCGCGCCCGCACCGTCACCAGCACCGAGAAATCCACCGGGAACACGGAGTCTGGATCACACACGTTCAGACGTTAATGTTTCTGAAAGAAGACTTTTCTGCTCGCTACAGTAAAAACATACAATTGTGAAATATTCTTACAGTGTAAATCAGCTGTTTTCTATGTGAATATACAGTAAAATATAATTTATATCCAGTGATCAAAGCTGAATTTCCAGCATCATTACTCCAGTCTTCAGTGTCACATGATCCTTCAGAAATCATTCTGATATGATGATTTGATGCTCAAGAAACATTTATGATTATTATCAGTGTTGAAAACAGTCCTATTTTCTTGTGGAAACCATCATACATTTCATTTTTCAGGATTTTTTGATGAATAGAAACAGTGTTTATTTAATGAGTCCTTTCTGAATAGTAGTGTACTTAATCATATTCCAGGAATTGAGCTAAATCTGACAAAACCTCCTGTTTAAGGCATCCTTATTTGTAAAAATGATGAATAAATATAGTTTTTATTGCAAATTGTAAACAATCTGTACGGGTTATAGTATGTATGTGAGTTGCACACCTGGAAAGAGCTGACTGGTCGGAACACTGACTTGGATTTTCTTCTCGATCTTATAAGCGAGATCCGCCTCCTCTGTGCCCCGCCTACTGGTGCACAGCCCCGCCTCCAAGGACACGCCCTCCATGGAGTCTGATAGGTCCAGGATCTTCAGCACATCGATGGGATCGGCTGCAGGAGACGACACTTTCAGTTACTAAAGTCTAATGAACAGACTTCTCATCTGTCTGTGTGTGTGAAAACACGCCGATGACTGACGGCAGACCATCGCGACTGCATGTGTGTGTGTGTGAAGGGTTCAGCATGCAGGTCTGGACTGGTCATGTGTCTCATCTGCAGCACACACACACACACTTCTCATTAAAGTTCTCAGCATGGCTAGCATGTCTTTAACACATACAGAAAAATCTCTCAGTAGAAAATCTTTACTCATTTGGAAAGACTTTCACAACAAACTACAGATCAAAGACACAACAGCAGCTGCAGGGGAGTGTGTGTGTGTGTGTGTGTGTTTGTCTGGGAGCCAGATGTGAATGACGACATGAGGGTGAATTAAAAAATGCAGTCCAGACGCTCAGACATTTTACTTTTGTGTTTTTATGAAGGGCTTCTTTCTCACACACACACACACACACACCTCATGATGACACAACATCACTGACGGATGTGAGACAGGTGTCTGCACGCTCCTCTGACCCCGCTGACCTTCACCTTTGACCTTTCACTTTCACTCTTTATTCAGTTTCAGACTTTCTTTGATATTTGATATGACAGATATTTCACGCTTCTCGTGCTCTTACTGATTATGTGAACGTCACTTTTGAATGTTCTCTGAATGTTCTGAAACAAGATGTTAGAGGAACCTTTCAGAAAAAACTTCCATAAATGATATAATAATGTTTTCATGAGAAACATTATTAAAGACCAGATCACTTTGAATGAACGTTTTGTCAACATTATTGGAAGAAAGTGAGAAAAAGCTAAAAACCTGTAGATTAGGCAGCAAGTGAACATTTTATCCTCAAAGTTGGTGTGTTAGAAGCAGGAAAAATGGGCAAGTGTAAGGATTTGAGCGAGTTTGACAAGGACTAAACTGTGATGCTGGACGACTGGATCAGAGCATCTTCAAAACTGCAGCTCTTGTGGGGTGTTCCCGGTCTGCAGTGGTCAGGATCTATCAAAAGTGCTCCAAGGAAGGAACAGTGGTGAACCGGAGACAGGGTCAAGGCTGGCCCGTGTGGTCCGATCCAACAGACGAGCTCCTGTAGCTCATACTGCTCCAGAAGTTAATGCTGGTTCTGATAGAAAGGTGTCAGAATACACAGAGAATCAGTTTGTTGCGTATGCTGACCCCTGTCCACCGCCGAAAGCCGATAATGCTCCTGACACAAAGCAGGAATGGTTTGAGGAGCACAACAACGAGTTTGAGCCTTTAAATTCCCCAGGTCTCAATCCAATCGAGCATCTGTGGGATGTGCTGAACAGACAAGTTCATCTTTGGGTGAACTCACCCTTTAACCTCGGCACGAAAGGCTTAAAGAGGTCTTGAGCCTTTCAATCTGACCTTTGAAGATCTACAAGAGGTCAAGATCTCAGGAAACTGAAGGGAGCTCAGACCTCGCGGCTCTCGAGGAAAATTACAAACCATCCGCTCACCTGAGGAGAAATCCAGAAGCACATCCTGAGGAACATGCCGACGCTTGTGCATCACACCATCAATGCTTAACAAGAAACCAAAATGCTGATCTGAAGAACCTAATAAAAACATCAAGGACTATTCTCCAAAGTAATAAGAGCCAAACATCAGTCTCGATGAGAAGAGGGCTCTGTAAAGAAGCTCAAGCTCGTTTCTGATTGGTTTTAAGGGTTTGGGGGGGTTAATCATTCAATAGGTTAAATAAAGCTAAAGTTTGCCAAAAAATTATTCACTCACCCTGATGTTGTTGAACATAAAATAAGATATTTTGAAGAACACTGAGAACCGATTTTATTGTTTGGACAAATATCTTCTTTCGTTTTCCACTGAAGAAAGAAAGTCATTCAGGTTTGGGATGACATGATGAGAAGCCTTTAATTTTTGATTGGACTATCTTCTGTTATTCTGGAATACACTCTTATTTATTACGAGATGCCAAACAACTGGATTAAAATGATCTGAAGTTCTTCCGAAGTTAAAAACATGGTGCTAGGACCCAATAATCTTCTTCAAAAGATGTAATCTGATTAAATAAATTATTGCAAGCACAAACTTCTATCAGAAAACAGTCATGCAATGCTTTACCAACACTGTAGCTGAACCGTGAGTGAGTTCAAGCTCAAATCAAATATTATCAGAAAGCTGATACAAGAGTTCATGTTATGATTGTGATTATGACATCACCCATGACATCATCACTCGGTCGGCTGAACTCAAAAGTCCTCACCTGCACACAGAAAAACGTGTTTAATGACTAAAGCATCCAGATGCCTGCTGCATTTGCACACCACACGGAACAGCAGAGAGCGTTTATCCGGAGCACACTGGAACGCCGGACAGTTTCAGACGTGTTGGGAATGTGTGGAAATGCGCTCTCGTTTTTCTTCTGAAAGTCTTTCAGTTCATTAATACCCACCTGATGGCCCTGAGTACCTTCAGCTGCGGTTCTGAGGAGGATCCAGACACTACTGTCCTGTTCTGAGAGCCTCAGGGAACTGCTTCACTATGGAAAATTAACTGCTTTTTGTGTGTGTATTGACTAGCATTTGTATAAACCATAGTTAAACTGAGGTTTTCGTAGCAAAACCATGGTTAACATAACTATGGTTCGTTTTCGCAAGGGTTTATTTCAAAGAAAAAGCCACCACAGAAACAGCTCGCTCTCACGGCATTGAAACGATCAATAAAGAAGCTATAATAGAGTTTCTGCAAAGACCCGTTACTTCAAAAAGACACAACACAGGCCAGAAAAGATCCCGTCAGAGACAGTGAATGAGAAACAGCTGCTGCTGGATGATCAGTTCCAGAACAGTCTAGACCCGACAAACTTACAAAACCGCTCAAGAACCGTCATATTCCTGCTGAATGAAGACATATTTCAATACCATCAGCATGCTATCATTATGGGGGATTCCTCAGATACTTCTCTGTCTATCTATCTAAAAATTAATTTCAGTAACCAAATTAGTCATATAACAAGATCATCAGAGTGTTTTACAGATGCATGAATCGGGATCACCGGAACATCGACAAAACATGACAGGCAATCTGTTTATTAATTATCACTTCATTATTTATTTACTTATCATCACAAATATATCAGAAAATATTGTGTGAAGAACAGACTGAGTCTCGACAGTTACTGACACACTGCAAAAAATGCTCTCGTTTCCAGTGTAAAAACTCTTAAATCCACACGCTTTTGAGTACAATTATATATTTTTCAGAAGTCTCTGTTTGAAATCTTGTTTCTGTCCCAAACAGATTACAGATTATTCTTCTTATGTCATTTTACTCAAAAGCATCTGAGATAAAACAAGATAAAGCTACTAAATAAGAGAAGGTGTTTTTGCAGTGCGAAGCTCCTTCAGAAGCTCGAGTGATTGAATAATCCGCCCACTGATCGATCCGATCATTTGACTGGATCATTTCATCACCCATAAGCATTTTAGAGGTAACTATCCCTCGCGTTGAGGACAATCGCCTTCATCTTCCAGATTAAACTGATTTCAGAAGAGCTGAAGAAGTGTGTGAATGTACCTGCTCGTGTCGCGTGCAGCAGGAATAAAACGACCAACGGCGTGACTCCGGCAATCCGTGAACTCTTCATCTTCTTCATCTTCATCCCGTCAGCTGCACCGGACCGGCGCTCGTGAGGGGTGTGTGTGTGTGTGTGTGCGTGTGTCGCACCTGGACCTGAAGATCCCGACAAAAACACCCGGAGGAGAAAAATCCTGCAGGAACCTTCACCACCGACCGACAGACAGACTGCTGGAGTTTATCTGCTCAGTCTCACCTCATCCCTCCATCTGTGTCTCTCTCTCTCTCTTTCTCTCACCTAACCCTAACTGAAATAACTGATCAAGTGAAACATGAACGTTTAATCACAGCTGAGTAAACTGTTTGAACATTTAAGACTCTTCGCGATCGGGTGTGAGGTTTGTTTTGTTTTTGCCTTGTTTTACTAAATGTGTCGACCATAAAATCTGAATAAGTTTCTCTTTTTAACAGAAGTGATGCTGTCTACACTTATAAACACAAGATTAATTACATTCACTATGTGCAATTAAATCATTTTGTTTGCTAATTATCATATTTTTAGGATCATTCATTTTTCTCTCATTCTGACATGATTTTAATGCCAATAAATGCATTTCCACCCATATTCCCATTATTGCACACCTTTCTTGACAAGTAAAAATTATGTTCTTGTTTTAATAAAAATAAGTCAAAATTAAGTGAGTTTTCTTTTAAAACAAGCAAAATAATCTTAATCAAAACTGAAAACAAGTTTACATATTAAGTTTATAGATCATTTTGCTTACCCCATTGGCAGATTATTTTGCTTGTTTTAAGGAAAAACTTACTTAATTTTGACTTATTTTTCCTAAAAGCAAGAAAATAATTTTTACTTGTCAAGAAAATGCTTCTTGATTTAAAAACTTTAAGATATTTTGACTGGAAACAAGACAAAATCTCTAAGAACAGCATTTTTTTTTTTTTTTTTTTTTTTTTGCAGCAAAGCAGCTGCATTTTTGTTAGTTTTTGTTTTAATTAGCATCATAAAATAATCTCAGTAGAACAACACTATGATGTAAAATTAACTTTTTAAAATGAATTTTTGTTGTTATTGTTGTTTTTTGCATTACATTATTTTATTATTTTACAGGGAAAAATGTGCATAATTATCATGAAAATAAAATCACGATGCAAAAATCAAAACAGCCCTAAAAGACTCTTTCTTTACACATTTTAATGAAACTGTCTGTTTTGTTATTTCGGGATCACATGTTCATGTCATGTTCCTGACAGTGTGTTGATGTTTTCTGATGAGATCAGAGATATGCAGGACTCAAACAATGGCTCATAATTAAGAAATGACCCATTTTACAGGATTCAGTGAAACATACTAACTTTAAGACTCCCAACCGCACCCCACAGGATCACACACACACACACACACACACACACACACACACACACACACTCATAAACATGCTCGAACAAGATGTTGAGCTGCCCAACTAATAAAATAAAATGTGCTCCGGCAGATTCCAAATTCCTGCTTGAACTGAGCCTAAGGGTCCACACACACACACACACACACACACACACTCATTCATGTTGGTGATGAATCGCTCTTTTGCAAATCTTTGACTATTTTCTCCAAGAAATGCCAAAAGTGTGTCATTCTGTAAAGATGGGGTCAAAGGTCAAACCCTGCAGCGGTCCCTGACCTTGACCTCTGATAACTGAAATCAAGCTGTCACAGCATCAGCCAGTAGAGAAAAGACCGAGAAAGCGGTTACTGATGAATTATGAATTATATCGTCCTGTATAAACCTTTATTCGTGCTTGAGTGACATCAGCATGTCCCAGCGCCTCCGTCTGTCTGTCAACGGATTCCTGGCGTAGTTTCACAAGTCCCGCCTTCTCATGCTCATGTTAGAAAGACTTTCCATGTTCGTCTGTAGCTGTCTCTAAGACCCAATTATGATCTTAAAAACTCACTCTTCAAATAAAGCAGGCTGTATAAACATGATCTTGTACAGATTTGTCTTTTTAAAGTCGGCATGAAAGTTACATTGAGCTCGTCTTTTCTTCTCTATTGTGTCGTATATCGAGTGAAACACTTCTTAAACGAGAATAAATGTAGGGCGGGGCTTGATTCTGTCTGTGGGGAATTGATTGGATGGTTGTGGTTTGCTATTGGTGGATCTCATGTGAGTGACAGGTTGCCCCGCCCTCATCAGCGGAGAAGAGAAGAAGATATTCTGATTCAAGATTACCAGAACATGAATATAACACAACAATGATGTGCAGTATACATAATACACAATCAAAACATGATGTAATTAATATTAGTGAAGCACTCATGATGTTCAGTACAGTGATTTGTCCGCTGGGTGGCGCTAGAGACGGCTGTCAGTCTGACTGATGGAAAGTAGGACAATTACAGTTATTAACAGAGTTTCGTTTCAGTTCAACTAGTTCAATAAGTGTCCTCTCTACGGCTCTAATATGACAGCTTCAGTTCGTCATGCGTGTTCACACTTATTCAAGTCGAAGTGCTTTATAAAGGAGCTCACATGTGACCTGTGACCTGACAGAATCAAGCGCGCTCGCGTGCTCCTGATCTCTGAGAGCGCGCTCAGGAGACTCGCTGAAGCCATGGCGACGGAAGGGCAGAAAGTGGTGCTGATCACCGGCTGCTCGTCCGGCATCGGGCTGGGCATCGCCGTGATGCTCGCGAGGGACGAGATGAAGCGCTACTACGGTAAGACACGAACCGAACCCGAGATTAATAATGACATATAAAGTTTCAGCCCAAACATTGTTACTTGCTTCTTTGCTTGTATTGCCACTTCAGTCAATACAGATACAGAAATAAGATGCAAGAATGTTAGTTTAAATGAGATCAAATGATGCTAATATTAAACATTTAACTGAATTAAAAAATAAATAAATAAATAAAACTGATGAAAACTACAAAAATTAAAATGTAAACTAAAAGTGAAAATATAAAAATGAAATCTAATTTAAAATAGTATTAAATACTGTATTACTATATAATTAATAGCATAGCCCTGTGATTTACACCAGTAAGTGTAGTAACTAAGCTTGATTACCATGGTTAATGATCTGCCCTCTGTCCCTGCTTAGCCTTCAGTGCTTTAATGGCATGACTTACTGATCTCTTGGGTTTTACTAATCTTCACCCTGATATTCCTAATTCTTCTTTTTCATGTTTTATATTTTCCTTTCTTTAAAAAAAGCATTTCTATACATTCAGGAAGTGTGAAACTGCACACACAGACCAGTCACGAGTCAGGTGGCAATAATCACATGGAAAACTGATGTTTTTGATGCCTAAATTTACTGAAATCATTTAACTTTTGAGAAGTATTTTATCAACTGCATATCAGATCAACTCCTGACAAACAAATATTCGAATTATCACTTAACCCTGTGAATTTGGGATGTTTTTTTTTCTTTCAAACGTTTTTATTATAATTTTCCTTATTTTAAAATGATTTGGTAGCACTTTATTTTAAGGTGACGTAGTTACACGTTACTACATGTACTATAGTAATAACAATGGACTATGCATAATTACAAGTAAGTAAACCAAACCCTAACTGTATCTCTAGAGTAAGTACATGCAGTTACAGTTCTTCAGAATTGATAAAACACTAAAACACAATCTCTGAACCAAATTCTCAATAGCCTAAACCGGGGGTATTCAACTAAAATTTAAAGAGGTCCAGTTAGAGAAAATTTCTTGAAGCAAAAGTCTGGAAGATCATAATGTCTAACTAGTTAGTGTGATATATATTATATTCATTATAAGTAGCCTAGTAGTTGTATCAATATATGCATGTAATTAGTTCCCGACTGTCAAATCAAATGAATTCTGTTCAATTCAAAAATGTTTTGACTATATTTATTGTCACGTAAAATAGAACTGAACAAATATGAATGTAGATATAATGTTCTCTCATTAGCTAAATAAAATAGAGCTACATTTCAAAATAAGAGAAAACAAATAAACAAAAAATTGTGCATGTTCAAACTTAAGCATGTTCTGACTTAAGTAAAGTTGGCCACATATTCACAGATTCGAATTTCCCGGATCAATAATCAGTGAGCCAAATTACACAAATAACAGCTCTTTTCAATCGGAGTGACGTAGACAAGCAGCTACAACCCAATTTACCTCAAAACACACTGCATTGTAGGGCTGGATGATTAAAATCTCGATTTTTCAGAACAATTGACCGATTCACAATTTCGATTTGTTTTTTTGTTTTTACCGTTTAACTAGTCACCTTAAAAACTTAACTACAATATGATTTAAGTAACGTTCTCTTTATTAACAATCTGGTTAAATAAAGTTAAGTTCCAAGTGCACCACACATGAAGTGATCAGCGTAGTGTAACTGTAAAACAATTTGTTAAATATAAATATGTCTGAAATATTAAGACAAATGTTGTACAAACTTATCTTAAACACATCCTACTCAGAAATAAAATATAAATATTTTTAAAATATAAAATAAGAAAATTAAAAATCTTTCTTTACAAAAATATCAATAGATAACCCCAGTAATAGGCTGTTATTAACAGCACATGCTTAGTAAAACCAGAACACAACCGCAGCTTTCAGCCTGTCACCATCATGCAAACATGAAATATCAAACAGGTTTACTGGGTTTTGCATTCTATTGCACTATTCGTCCTATTGTTTTTATGTTTGGCGGACATGTTTAGGTGTTGCACTTGTCTCGCGTCTTTTGCAGTGTCTCGACCATGAAATGGCATTGTAAAAACACAGTGGTCAAGTAAAAGAAAAAAGTAAAAGCTCAACTCATGTTGAATAACTTTGCCTTTTTTCCTCATTGCACTGCCTGCATCTCATTTTTATAACGCAATAACGGATTTCTGAATGAACAGCCGCTTAAGAATAGAGATGTGTCTACGTTCATAGAGCGTCACATGAGAGCGGTTCATTAATTCACTCATTCTGTAAAACAGTAAACAAGTTCAGACACTGTCTGCAAATCTCATGTGCTCTTTTTTGGAAACTCTCATTCTCATGCACTAAAACACATCTCACGCTGTGATGCACTTGTGTTTCAAAACGCTAAACACAATGACTCAAAACTGTACGCACTCATTTCTAATGATGTGATCAAACCAGCTGTACGAAATAAGCCAGCTCAAAGTGCACAGGTGAACTGAATCATGATACCAACAATAGATGGAAACAATCTGAGAGGGAGAGTATAGCTGCGTCCGAAATCGCATACTACATGAGTAGGTACTACATTTGAATTTGAACGTACTTCCCGACCGTTAAAACAGTACGTTCTATATAGTATGAATATGAGTAGTATGAATGGAATTCGGACGTACAACATCCGCCATGTTAATGTTGTCACTTGTCATGCGTCGTCACAACAGCGCGCAAATTTAAATATGTCAAAGTATAATCACCTATTTAGCTAGGAAATTTTACCTCAGAATAAAAATACATCTGTGAATATCACGACAGAGGCTGATTTGAAGCAACGAAATTAAGCAATTTATTGTTAAAATGAATGCATATAAAAATACACGAGAAACAAAAGACATGAATCAATAAACAAACTTGAATACATTATATATAAATAGTGTGTAGATAGACAGAGAGGGCGAGAGAAATGCACAACATGGCCTAAATATTATATACAATATATACAAATAAATACAATGATAATAAAAACTACAAACTGTGAGCCCTATAAACTACTGCTGCCTGAATGTTGCTGTCCGTTAAGTTTTCTAATCTCATTAAACTGCTTAACAACGAACGTCTCCGTTAAATAAAACAGTGTTAGCAAGCAGATGTAACTTATCTCGACCTGTTGGTTAGCTTGATGTGCTGTCAGTAATAATGATTAAACATCTTTTTACAACCGACTCTTAATCTTCTCATTACATTGTTTAAACTTTCAATAAGTCAGCCGTTTACTTACATTATGTTAAACAAGTGCAATTTAACCACAATAAACACCGTTTTTCCCTGAGGTACTGAAGGACTTGAATGAGCTGCATATCGCCGCTTTCCGCCATTTTTGAATTATGAAGAATCCTCTCTCCTGTGGCATCACGGGATAGCGCAGCGTCCATCGAATGCCTACTACAGAATTCGGGCGGAAGCAGTAGGTCATCCGGGTACTTCTCGCCTACTGTTTTTCGAATACTATGAATTCGGACATACTACTCGCCTCGCATACTGTTTTTCGCATACTATATAGTAGGGGAAGTATGCGATTTCGGACGCAGCAGTTGTGTCCGATTTTCATAAAAGTTGACAAGCTTCTTTAGAGTCATAAGGTGCATAAGCAGGGACGGACTGGGACTAAAAAACGGCCCTGGACTTTGACTAGGCCGGCCCAAAGCAATCAGTGTGCGGAAACTCATTTAGCGGCTTCAGTATCTAAAATCCGCAATTTTTTTCTCTAGCCTTCTCAGCCCCACCATTTTCTTTCCATTTTTTATTGTGAAACACCATGTGATTACTGAGGCGTAAAACTCGTTAGCACCAACTAGTGGCTGATTTCTTTCAAAATTATTTCAGATCTCTAGGACCACGAGTCGAACATGCCCACCAAGTTTCCTTCCAATCGGCCTCCGTTAACCTTGTCTAATAGGTGCTCAAACTTCATTGGCCGATGCCGGCCATGTTTTTTGAGATACGCCAATATCCTCATAGACTCTCATGCCCCCTTGGACCAAGACACTGCATGCCAAATTTCGGACTAATGGTTGCATAGTTACAGTTTTTTCAAGTTATAGCGCCACCTAGAGTCCAATCAACGTGATGTTTTTGACGTGACCAAAAATTGAGCCCATACACATGTGTACCAAGTTTGGTGCAAATATCTCATTTTGTTCTTGAGTTATAGCCATTTTAGTAAAAGTGGCTCCGCCCTCATTGTACGTTTTGGCGCCCCTTAGCGACCGTGAATCAAAATTGCAAAATAATATACAGACTCCAGAGAACATTTCTGCACTGGTTTGGTTCTGTTCGGGTCAAAAACCTAGGACTAGTTCGCTAAAGTAGGTTTTTCAAAAAAAAAAAAATACCCCAAAATTTAGAGGACTCCAACGATATAAGACACTTGAGTCTACGCCTAATGATCAGGAGTTATGAGCCATTTCCTACTTTTGACTGCTGTAGTGTCCCCATCAGGCCGGTCGGGGTGAGACTTGGTGTCGTTGTAGACGGTGTGAGTACGACAAGCCCTCAAAGTTTCAAGTCTCTACGACTCTACGAGTTTGGTCTGCCCGATCGCTTTTAGGGGAGAATGCTGATCCTTGGAAAATTGAACAATTACAATAGAGTTTCAGCGCTGGGTCATTCTACAGAAACGTCCACTTCTGGTATGACAAAATGTCTTAAAATGTATTTCTTTTTCTAACATTTAAACTTAGACCACATTATTATATTACACTTGGACTTTGTGAATACACATAAATGACAGCTTAATGATTTTTTTTTTTTTTGTACATTTATTTAAAGACTGCATGTCCCCTTTTTTTGTCACTGGTGTTACCTTACTTCTCTGGCATTTTTAAACGTTTTTATGAAATATTATTTTGTAGTTTTTTCAGCACATGCAGTCAGAGTTACAAAATAATAATGATAATGCAAAAATAAGGATTTTTTGTGTTTTTTTTATTTTAATCAGGTTAGTTAAAAGTGTGATTGAATGATGTTAATTCAACCATGTATTTGCTATAACAATGAAAATATTTGAAAAACAGTTATGAAAAGTAATGATGCAATCCTTTACATCTTAATTCTTGAGTGTAGCAGAATTCAATTGATGTAAAATTATCATCATGTCACATATGACACATTGTATTTAATGTGACAGACAAAAAACAGTAACAGTGACACAATGAATCTCCAGTGACATACACAAGACCAAAGATCCTTAATTTTTCAACTATAATTAAGTAGATTGGGCTAAATTTTTACATTTGGTGTACAATAAAAGACTATCATTGATACTTAGTGAAAACAGTCAGTAAAAGATCATTTTTTAACATTTTAAAACTGTCTGTAAAATACGCTGTCTGTAAAGTCGCTGCACTGAATTTAGCCATATATCCTTAATTTAGCCATTTCTAACCAAAGGAAGATTAACAATGAGAAAGAAAAGTTATAATCATGTAATCTTAGTGCTATTTTATGCAAAAGAACTAAATGAACAGCTTTAAATAAAGTTTATCTATAAACGGGTAACACCAGTGACAATTTTCATGAAAAATGCATTTTACAAAATGGCTGCTGCAGGTGTCAATCCACATGTTGTCAATCATGATATATTCACTAAATCAAGTAGTTTAATCCATTTGTATTCTAGTTTTTTTTAATTCCCTAGCAATAAAGTAGGTCACACCAGTGACTTCAACTAAAAAAAGCTTCATATGAAATTATGGTTTTCTAATTAAATGTCTGATAATTGAAAAGAGATAGAGGACTTTCCATTTGCCTTTCTTCATTGATCTTCAGGAAACAGGAAGAAGGAAGTCAAGTGATGTCATCAGTGTGATTTTTTCTTTCAAAATAAGAGATTTTTGTTAAAGGTAACACCAGTGACACAACACCAGGGGACCACTACATTCATGATATATTTTATAATATTTATTTGGCATTTGTTTTTTTTTTTTATGTCATTTACATTATATATTTGATATTTATGCATACATTATTGTAATTAAAATGGTAGAAAACCCTGTTTCTGAGCTCAAAATAAAGCCCTTTCCCTCTGTACATGACTGTGGGGACGAGCACTTCTGTGGCGCTTGGAATTTTTATAATTAATTAAAAAACAATTATTGCACATTCATGGCTCAAGAAGGTTTAATTGTTCAAATGACATATTGTTTCATTTTAAAATATATAAAAAATTGTAATCCTAAAGTGTATTTCAAGTTTAATACTTCTGTAAAGTCTAGGGACAGAAAAGTGGACGTTTCTGTAGAATGATTCTTGTAAACTCCTAATAACAGTAATAATAATATGTTTAATTTATATAGCGCTTTTCCCAAGATCAAGGATGCTTCACAATAGCAGTAAGGAATAAACAATCATTTCACACACAATTACTTTAGGAACAGTAGACATACTAGTCGCAATACGGTCAAAAAACAAACAGAAACCATAACATTGTATTACAGACGGCATAGAAAGGTGGACAGTTGAAGCACAAGTCCGGTGCATGTGACTAATGGTACTCAAGGAAGCATTATGACTGCTATACAGAGTTTTGGAAAAAGTTTAACACATTATGAACGGTACTACTGTTTAAACAGGTTTTGAGTTTAGACTTGAATGGTCCCACTTTACATTAGGTGGCCTTAACTACTATGTACTTACATATAATGTACTTATTGTGTTCGTATTGTATTGTAAAACACTTTTGCTGGTATTGAAGTGGATATGGGTAAGGTTAGGGACAGGTTTGGGTAGGTTTAAGGGTAGGGGTAAGGTGTAAAGGAACGGTCAACAGTGTAATTAAAAATCTAATTACAGAAATTTAGTACAGATGTAATTACATGCAGGTTTTTTTTATAAAATATAAGGGCAATGTAAAAACATGTATGTACACAATAAGTGCATTGTATCAAATCTCGGCACACATAGAAGTTCAATGCCAGAAGGATCGGAGAGGTCGAGAGGGAATATAAGGAGAAAGTAAATCAGAGAGATAGGAAGGAGCAAGTCCATTGAGTGATTTAAACAATATGAGGACACAGGTAACCAATAACAATACTATGCTATACTTGCAGAGTATACAATACACAATTTATTCACCTTACTACTATAAGTTGTTATTTAATTTGTTACGTAACTGTAAAATTAATTTACTGTGTTACAATATACTTTTCTTTTTTTCTGTAACTGCATGCTCTGGATTCTCTGTTCTCCATTTTTTGATGCAGTGTCTAATGAATGATCTCTAGTGCTAATATTTTGACTGGCTGTGTGTATGATCTGAAAGCAGTGTTTGATTCTGAGCACAGATAAATTGTTTGATTTTGCCAGAAGAGTCAGATGTTCTCTGAATGCAGTTTGTCTTTAAGGTTTTTATGAAAGTGTGTGATGGTTTCGAGAAATGTGTTTTAGCAATCTTAGCAAAAAACTGTAATATTACTCCATACTTATTTGAGTAAGTACAATGTAACTATGTTTCCTTAAAATAAAGTGTAGCAATTATTTATTTTAATTTTAGCTTTTCATTAAACTCAAACTCCCTGCAGTTCCTTCATGAACCCCAGTCTGGGAAACCCTGACGTAATGTAATGTTTAATGCACCTGACGACAAAGAATGGAATATATTTACTTTCTCTTCATATTTTATATCAATATGGTACAATATTATCCTATTCAATTCAGGTCAAAAGTAATCTAAAAGTATTCAGATTATATAACCTTAAATGTGTAATGTATGGATCACCTGCAGTTTTTGTAATGTAATTGGGAATCAGTAATGGATTACACGTTATAAGCACTGCACACACACATATGTTACACCATGTCATTGGAGTGATAATGAGCTTTATGAATCATCAGTGACAGATGGATATGAGTTGCGTGTCTAAATCTCTCAGTCATTGGATGACTAATTCTCTCTGTTCTCTGCACTCTCTCAGTCATAGCTACGATGCGGGATCTGAAGCGCAAGGATAAGTTGGTTGAAGCGGCTGGAGACGCGTACGGTCGAACTCTGTCTCTGCTCACGCTGGACGTCTGCAGCGACGAATCTGTCAAACAGTGTGTCGACAGCATCAAAGATCGACATATAGACATACTCAGTGAGTACAAACACACACACACTGAGCCGCGTCTCAAGTGGATTGTGTTCATCCGTGCTTAGGTTTAGATGACTGATTTAGACAAAGCAGATAAAATTAGTCTTTAGGTTCAGAGTTAATCCGAGCATCAG
The DNA here is from genome assembly GCF_024489055.1 of Chanodichthys erythropterus. Taxonomy (NCBI): domain Eukaryota; kingdom Metazoa; phylum Chordata; class Actinopteri; order Cypriniformes; family Xenocyprididae; genus Chanodichthys; species Chanodichthys erythropterus. Next base: position 55,734,779 of record NC_090232.1, read on the forward strand.
TTTCTATTTTCAACCTTGAGCCTCATCCAGTGTTCATCTGTCTGTTACATAATCACACATAACTGTCTGTAACAGAACAGATATACTGTTACTAACGAATCCTGAATCATCAGAGATGCAGCGCTCATGTTTTACAGTGATCAGCAAACAGATCTCATGAATCTGTAACTCACAGTTATTTCTCTGTGAGAAATACAGCTGGAAGAGAACAAGTAAAATAGAGAAAATAAAGGGATGAAACATAAATCAAGTAATTAAGAAGAATGATGTGACAATGACAAACCAATTTAAAGGCCTGTTCACACCAAGATTAATTTTTGCTGCAATAAACATTTTAATTTGAATGACCGTCAGTTAGTGCATCTGTTTAGACTGCATTCTGTACTCTTGTTTGATAAACATCATCTGAAAACATGTGAATGGTGTTTAACTGTGTTTCGTCTCGGTTTAGAAATGGAATGTTGTGTCCCCTTGTGTGTGTTTAGGGTAATTACAACATACAACAAACATAAAAATATTAACAAAAAAAGAATGTATATCAGCATCTTGATAATCAAACAGCATATATTATACTGCTTTTGCATAAGTGCCACCTACTGTCCGAGAGTGAAATTGTATTTTCATTCAGCCCGTCTTCCATCTTTCTCGCTTTAGTCTGAACAGAGATATCTATGAAAACTTGTTTCAGCTACTGAATAAAAAAAAGGTAATTGTGACTTTTTATTCTCACAATTCTGACTTTCCTTCCGAGTTTATATCTCACAGTTCGGACTTTATTTTGTAATTGCAAGACGCAAATTCAGAATTGTGAGAAAAAGAGTCAGAATTGTGAGATAAAAAGTCGCAAATACCTCTTTCATTTTTTATTCTGTAGCAGAAGCTTAGAACATTTGTGTTGGTGTGAGCAGGCCTTAAATCCATTCACAGCAGTAGTGAAGTGCCTGTGATCTGCGTGTTTGTAGTCAATAACGCTGGCGTCGGTCTGGTGGGGCCGGTGGAGGGTCTCAGTATGGAAGACATGAAGCAGGTGTTCGAGACCAATTTCTTTGGTGCGGTGCGCATGATTAAAGAGGTCATGCCCGACATGAAGAGGAGACGCTCTGGACACATCGTCGTCATCAGCAGCGTGATGGGACTGCAGGGTAAACACTGACCATTTATTCACTTCACCGTGAGCATTTCTTGTGTTTAAGGATTCTTCCTAAGGTACTTCCTCTACTTGAGGATTGCTGTCCTGATCAGTTAGACACACATATGTTTCTTCTTGAAGAACAGCAGAAGTTCTCTTACCTTTCATGTGGATGAAGACAGAAGATCTGCTGAATGACAAACATGTGGAAACATCAGTGTTCAGAAACATTCACAACTCAAAAGTTATAAAACCGTGGTAAGATACATACCTCTGTGTCGTGGGTTGGTCTTCACAGGTGTGACGTTTAATGATGTCTACTCCGCGTCAAAGTTCGCCATAGAGGGATTCTGTGAGAGTCTGGCCATCCAGCTGCTCAAGTTTAATGTCACGTGAGTCTCACTGCACTCTAAATACCTTTTACTATTAAGCTAATTTATACACTTCCTCTCATTTGATGTTCAGTATCTAACGCTCTTTGGCTCTTTACATCAGCGATCAAACACCATGAACATTAGCAGAATCACATGAGTGTGTAAGTGCAGTGATGTTGTGTGAGGGGTCTCTCTAGTTGTGTGGAGGGCCTGTTATGGGTACAAACCCAAAAAAAGATCAAAGATAGGGCATGTTTACACCTGGTATTAAGATGCATTTTGGTTGATCAGATCAGAAGTGGATGACGCAAAATGCAGGTGTAAACGGGGTGTAAAACTTTTTGAGCCTGTCCACTTTCGACCACTTCCAGAGGTAGTCGAAAACGCTTTATACTGGATTGCTTTCATAGTGAAGACGCTTATGTGATTGAATGTGTTCAAACAACCTCAAAAAAAGGTCACCTACTGACCTAACGCATAAACATTATGGGAAGCGCGCTAGCCAGTTGGGATTTAAACTTTGTCGGCTGAAGACCCAAGACCCAAAAAAATGAAAAACGTACCAAGCACAATGTTCACAAACCATTCCTGATTTCTAACACACACTCACACTCTAAATCACCAGAGTTAAATCAACTCTTCTTGGAGTACATACAGTCCCTCTCTATATAGTGTTAAAGTTAATGAGATAATTAAGTGATGATTGATCAGTAGTGATGAACACCTGCTGTTAACAAGCAGAATCACTAAAGAAAACTATAACTGACTTCTGCACCAGTCTTAGATGAAATCAACTGAAGATATAATACATTATATCTCTCAAAATCTCAGCAGAGGATGATTTTCTTTTCTTCAGTGATTCTGCTTGTTAACAGCAGGAGTTCATCACTAATGCTCATTCATCACTTAATTATCTCATTAACTTTAACTCTGCTTCAGTGTTGCTTTAACACTATTTAAAGAGGGACCATATGTACTCTGAGCAGAGTCGATTTAACTCTGATGATTTTGCTGTATAGTGGTACTCCAGCAAGGGCCACAAGATTACTAAAAATTACTTAAAATGAGTAAAAACAAAGCATTTAAATTAGCTAAAGCAACTAGAAATCAAGATATAAGCTGAACAACAGTTTCATTTGTCCTTCAAAAAACAAAACAAAAAAAATTAATTGAAGAGCCAGGATTCCTGGTTCATGAGCCGGTGTGCCTCAAGCACCAGTGGCTCTGGGCTGCACATACTTCCCCTGAGGTGGCTCACTCTGAACCTTCTGTGTCCTCTGACGCCATTGTTATGGCCATGGGGGCTGACTCTGAACTCCATGTGCCTCCTGTCAGATCTGCTATGGCCTCTGTGTTCATTTTCATGGCCATGGAGACCCCCATAGTCTTCTGTTTCACTATGGTGCCCAGCTCCATCGGCTCCTATGCAGTGGTCTCCAGCGTTGCTGGCTCCTCTGTGGTGGTCCCCTGCTTTGCTGGCTTTTTGTGCTGGTTCCTTAGTGGTGGTCTCCAGCTCAGTTGGCTCCACTGTGATGGTTTCTAGCTTGGCCCTGGATCCAACTCAGCCTGCTTCACCCTGGCACCATGCTCTGCCTGCTCCGCCATGATCCCTTGCCAAGCCTCAGTCTCCAGACCCCTTCCACATCATGGGCCTGGCCCTATATCCCAACCTCTAGTCTGCCTCCGCTCCACCACCCACTTGGACTTTTGTGTTTTGTTTGTTGGATTGTTGTGAAGTTTCTGAAATCCGCTCATAAGGTGGAGTCTTTGTAGTTGTCTTGTTGATTTGTCTTGATTGTTCCCAGTTGTGTCTTGTTAGCTTGTTACCCCTTGTGTGTATACAGTCCTTGTGTTTCCCTTGTGCCTTGTCAGTCGATGTTTGCTGTCAATTGTAGATGGTCCTGCTCTTTGGTTCATGTTTCTTGTGTTTCCTGGTTTTTCTCGTTTATGTTTGTTTCTTTGTTTAATAAAAACCCCTGCACCTAGATCCACATCTCTGCCTGCCATCTCTTCAGCTCCTGCTTCATTACAGATCTATGGTGATGCTTCTCATCTCTCCGTCTGTTTGTCTGTCAGTTTGTCGATGATCGAGCCCGGGCCTGTACACACTGAGTTTGAGATGAAGATGATCGCAGACGTTTCTAAGAAAGAGTTTGCTGGAACTGATGCCGAGACACTTCAACATTTTAGGACCTACTACCTGCCCAGCGCAGTGAACATCTTTCAAGGCCTGGGCCAAAGACCCAAGGACATTGCCAAGGTCAGAACACATGTGAATTAAGGCCTGTTCACACCAAGGACAATAACTATAAGGATAACTATAACCATAAAGTTTTAAAGGTGCTCTAGAATTTAAAATTGAATTTACCTTGGCATAGTTAAATAATTAGAGTTCTGTACATGGAAATCACATACAGCGAGTCTCAAACACCATTGTTTCCTCCTTCTTATGTAAATTTGATTTGTGCAAAAGACCTCTGAAGAACAGGCCAATCTCAACATAACACTGACTGTGATGCAACACATCGCTTCGCTTCAGAAGGCCTTTATTAACCCCCCGGAGCCGTGTGGAGTATGTTTATTATGGATGGATGTGGATGGAGACACTTTCTTCAGCTCATACTCATGACCCCTGTTTACTGCCATTATAAAGATTGGATGCATCAGGATATTTTTTAATATATCTCCGATTATGTTCATCAGAAAGAAGAAAGTCATATACACCTAAGATGGCTTGAGGGTGAGTAAAGGTTGGGCTAATTTTCATTTGAAAGTGAACTAATCCTTTAAAGCATCAGACGATGGAGTAAAAATTGTGTACACTTCGACGAAACAGAACATTATCATCCATTATAAGTTACTGTTTTAATTATCCTTAGAGTTATTAAAGATACAATTAGAGTTATGATATAGTTATCATTATTATAGTTATAGTCATCATTATTATATTTATTGTTCTTGGTGTGAAATTTAGTAAAAGAACAATGTCATCGCATGAGTTCTCTTTAACAAGGTAATGAGAATTTAAATGAAAGGACTCACTCTCTCTGTCTCTGAAGGTCACTAAGAAGGTGATTGAGTCGCCTCGTCCTCAATTCCATAACCTGACGAATCCTCTGTACACTCCGATTGTGGCGCTGAAGTATGCGGACGACACGGGCAACCTGTCTGTTCACACCTTCTATCACATGCTGTATAACCTGGGAGGAGTCATGGATGTTAGTGTGAGACTCATTAAGTACCTGACCTGTGGATGCTTACGGAGACGAACCATCTCACCAGTCTAACACACACACCTCCTGAGGAAACTTACAAAGACCAATCATCTCGTCTAACAGATGCACACAAACATGCAGTAACGTACCTGTGTGTGAACACTGTGCTTCTCTATTCACTGGACAGCATCTATTTTTTGCCATACTGCATTTACACCGAAAGTGTCCAGTGAATCACTCCAAAACACACACAAACACTCTCTCTCAAACTCAAACGCATGCACACTAAAACAGATGATGTTTGTTTTTAACTATAAAATATTTTATTTATTTTTTTGTCTTTGTACAGATTAAACTCTAGACAAGTATTGCTTTCTTGTAACCTAAACCTTTTAGAGTAACTCACATAAGCTGTTAAGATTTCATTTTATAATTTAAGACAGCATATTAAGCAGTATTTTAGTGTATATTTTTGAGGATAGGAAACGTTGTTAGTGGGGCAGAACACTAATGAAGGACAGAAGACAATCATTCCCAAAGAAGAGATGTTGATGAAGATGTTCCAGTGATGAAGGCAGCAGATTGAGCTCTGAAGCTCCTGAAAGAGCGCAGATAGTGTGAAAAAATAACTGATTAACTGGAGACGTGATTTATTTTTGATTACATATCTCCTACTATTTGATGTGTCTATTTAAATGTTTTAAACCTTGTATGTTATGATACATGAATGAGTATAAACTCTATGAATGAAATGACCTGAACTCGGGTCATCTGAAGCGTAAGCTCGTTGGAACATTGCCTATGAGGCTATCTGCTCTGATAATTAAAAGGTATTTAAAGAAATGCTATCATTTTAATAAAAAAAAGCATATTTGTTAAATGAAAACTATGAAGGGAACATAATTGCATTAATATGGAATTCTCTGGGATCGGCTGGCAGCTCCCTTCACGCAGAACTGTCATCATCTTAAAGTCTGTAATATGCACAGTATTACAAACTCATAGCAGTATTGTCACTGTTGCAACATTAATGCAAAGACTGGTAGTTGTGTACAGTGTGGCCTTGGTTTGATCATTTTGATTGGTCAGGATTAGTTATAACATATGCTTGAATGCGGGATGCCATGAGATTAAAGGGTTAGTTCACCCAAAAATGAAAATTATGTCATTAATTACTCACCCTCATGCCGTTCCACACCTGTAAGACCTTCGTTAATCTTTCCGAACACACATTAAGATATTTTTGATGAAATCCGATGGCTCAGTAAGGCCTGCATAAACAATGACATTTCCTCTCTCAAAATCCATTAATGTACTAAAAACATATTTAAATCAGTTCATGTGAGTACAGTGGTTCAATATTAATATTATAAAGCCACGAGAATATTTTTGGAGCGCCAAAAAAAACAAAAATAACGACTTATAAAGTGATGGCCGATTTCAAAACACTGCTTCAGGAAGCTTTGGAGCGTTATGAATCTTTTGTGTCATGATCATGATTTGGATCGCGTGTCAAACCGCCAACGGCTGAAATCATGTGACTTTGGCGCTCCGAACCGCTGATTCAACACACTCATTCATAACGCTCCCAAGCTTCCTGAAGCAGTGTTTTGAAATCGGCCATCACTTTATAAGTCGTTATTTTTGTTTTTTTTGGCGCTCCAAAAATATTCTCGTGGCTTTATAATATTAATATTGAACCACTGTACTCACATGAACTGATTTAAATATGTGTTTAGTACATTAATGGATCTTGAGAGAGGAAATGTCATTGCTGGCTATGCAGGCCTCACGGAGCCATCGGATTTCATCAAAAATATCTTAATTTGTGTTCCGAAGATGAACAAAGGTCTTACGGGTGTGGAACGACATGAGGGAGAGTAATAAATGACAGAATTTTCATTTTTGGGTGAACTAACCCTTTAGTACATGCTATATTTTTAAAACGTATTAAACTCACAACAATATTATGTATCTCTCATGACTTTATATCCCATATTGATGAATAAGTTATATAAATAATGTTTGTCTTATGGTGATACAAGCAGGGGATTTGCTGAATGAGTAGCTGTGTAGACTATACTGTGACATCTGGTGAAATAAAACCACCCGCCGGTAAATTCGAGCAACGGTCTGCGTGCCACATAAGCTACAAACAAGTAGAAAATAATTTCTTTGTAGATTATACAACAGCAAACAGAAAACAGACAGAAAAGGTAATAAGCGATATTTGAGAAACAAGCTAATAAATTGTTACGAATGGGAGGCTCAGGCAGGAGATCCAAGTGCAGCGTTTTATTAAGAATGCGAATGGTCGTACAGGCAGGGTCAATCAGGAACAAACAGGAGCAGCAAAGGACAGGCAGGGTCGTAGTCAGGGTACAGGCGGTAGGTCACAAGGCAGGCAGATATAACTCACAGGTTGGTATACAAAGCAAGGATCAGGACAGGCAGCAACGGATCAAAAACAGGAACAGACAAGGTCGAGAACAGACAGGCAAACAGGGAATAAACGCTCGGAAATTGTACACTGGGGAAACAATACTTCGCGGTCGGGTGGTGTGTGTGGAAGTCCTTTATAGTCCAGGTAATGAGCTGCAGCTGGGTGTGGTGATCAGTGATTAGTGTGAAGTGTGTGCAGGTGAGTGACAGAGAGGATGATGGGAGATGTAGTCCAGGAACAGTGACAGGAACAGACGGTGATCATGACATAAATAGACCCATAGCGGAACTAACTTCACGTGATTTCAGATTCTTGTGAAAAGGCTAATTGATTTGACATTTGTTAAGTCTTTAAAATGTCATCTTCTCATCTATTAAGTGTAAGCAGTCTTTATTACATAATTAACTAAAGGCGTTTATCCAGTTATATCACGTGACAAACAATGAAGTTCACTTATTCTTATTCTGCGTCACTCACAATGCGTTCCAAACGGGATCGCCCTCCAAAGGGCACTTCGGAGTGAAAACAATCATGGCCGCCATATTTAAGGGTCGTTCCAAACTGAAGTGCTTCTGAATGAAGGATTTCGAAGGGTACAACTGATCAGAGTATGTGAGCGGTGCGGAGTGGGAGCGGAGCGAGGAGCGGAGTTGCGTGATTTTGCCAGGTGCGAGGAGCGGATTTTTTAAATGTCGGAGCGTTGTGATTTTCTCTCGCTCCGAAACGCTCCACTATCGCTCAATTACCAATCACGAGCCAGGAGTCCCAGGACCAAACCACTGTCAGGAGACGGAGGGGGAATCAAAATGTTTCTAATCATATTTTGCATTCGTTTGCATTTGTATTGTTTTATTAGTACTTTCACAAACATTTATATAAAGTATATATCATGTAATTAATTTATCACATGATTTTAATTACATTTTTACCGACCCCTCGCGATTTCCACCTGTGCATCTCCATTAAATGATGGACGATTTTATAAGTTGGTAATAAGCAGTAAGCACAGGTAAAGAGAGACAGAAAAAATGGAGTTTCTGAAATATTACCGTGAAGAAGGGGAAAAAAAATATAAATGTATTATAAAAGGTAGTGATGACAAAGGAGAACGCGAGTGCGGGGAGGTGATTGCAACGTCAAAAGATTCATTGTGGAATCTTAAAAGGCATGTGTCAAGGAAACACGATAAAGTTTTTCGCTCACACGTGGAAAAAAAATCTGAAGGTCGGTATTATTCAGCTTGAACAACCTAAACCACCAATGCAGAATTAATACATTTGTAAATATTGTATTGGCATTTAGGCTAGGCCTACTTATTATTTACATTTAATTTTAGCGCCATATTTATGTTCAATTTACATTTTTTGCAGAGAAAAAATCACAGGAAACATGTAAAGAGACACAGAGCAGTAAATTTAAAGGCTTCTTTCAACAAAGAACGACAAAATAAATATTTCACAGGAGAGGAAGAGTGAACTAGACCAGGCTTTCTTTAAAATGATTTACATGGACTATGAGCCACTCACCAAAGGAGAAAGAAAAGGGATGCGCTATTTTGCGAACATTGCACAGCCTGGCTACACCCCACCTTGCTATAGCACGGTCCGTGACACACTCATGCCACATGCTTTATTAGAGTTGGAGAATAAATTGCGCGTTCTGCTACAGAACTGCAATGGACTCTCAGTGGCCCTTGATATTTGGACGAGCCGACGAGGTCACAGTTTTCTGGAGTATCGTGGGAAGTTTTGTAGATGAAAACTTTCAAGGCCACACTGTTCTGCTGAGTTGTGAACACATTCAGGGACACCACACAGCGAAGCACATTTATGAAAAATATGAGGAGGTCCTGAGACGCTGGAATATTCAGCGTGGTGTGATCAGAGTAGTAACTGATAGCGCCAGCAATATGGTAAAAGCCTTCAATCTGCCTGGTTTAGCGAATTCGGGGATCAGCTGGACCAAGATCTCGGGGACAGGGAGACAGATGGTGAGGGTGATGCTCCAGATGTTGCACTCCTGCAGCTCCATGCAGACCAGCTGGCCATCCAATTGAACATGATGGTAGAGAACTACGTCACAAAATCAAATCTTCACCTAAGATGTCCGATCCACTTACTCCAACTTGCAATTAAAGACGCAATTGCGAAGCACAATGCAATCAATTCAATAATCAACAAGGTTGGAAAAGCAGTCAAAACAATCAGAAAAAGCACACTGAACACAGAGGAAATAGACAAATTAGGTGTTCGTCCCACAACTGCATGCGCAACCAGATGGAACAGTCAGTTGCGGATGATCGAGTCGGTGCTGAAAATGTTTGAGAAGGACACGCTTTGGCAAAATAGGCTGACGTCGATCACAGATGATGGGAAAATCACATGCAATGATGTCCTCCTTCTTAAAGGCTTAGTGAGAGTACTCACACCATTTGCTGAACTGACAGACAGTTTACAAAAGGAGCTGGGAAACCTGGGGATGATCCTACCGGCAGTTGCAGAAATACACAGAATGATGTCTGATGTTTCCAGTGACACTCCACTGGAAATAGCCGCATTCGCAGAAACTCTAGCTGAGAACTTTGAGACTCGTTATCAAAGGTTTTATGTGACACTCACGTTATTCTGGCTGCATTATTAGATCCACGCTTCAAGAACGAGTGGATTGCAAGAGATGAAAAGGCAAGTAATTAATTACACAAAGGCATAGCATTCAGAAATTAACCATGGTTTATTAAAATAAAATAAAAAATAAAATGTATGCTAACTTACAATAATGCTAAAAATAATACAGTAGGCCTACATGTATGAAAACTCATTATTATTATTCTAAATAATCATAGCTAATTGTATTGTTCTTGTAGGTTCAAGGCAAACAGATTGAGATCCGTGAGTTGTTAGTTCATCAAACAGAACTTCTCTGCAGTGTAAATAAAAAAGTAACATCCCTTTCCCTTGTCGCTGACCCTGTGACTGTCCCTGACCCTGTCCCTGAGCCATCGAGCGCAAAAAAAGTCAAGTCAATGTTCCAGTCATACGCAACTGTGACCTGTTCGTCTTCTACAACACTAGACGTAAGAGGAGAAGTCGAGCAATACCTTGGAATGCCAAGATTGAACACCGAAGTTGACGACGTCCTTCGCTTCTGGAAAGAAAATTCTAATGTACTGCCACAACTTTCACAAATTGCAAGACGCATATTTAGCATTCCCAGCGGCTCGGCCAGCGTGGAAAGGGTGTTTTCTATTGCTGGTCTGATGTCCAGCAATAATCGCATGTGCTTGGCACCTGCCACTCTGCAAAAGCTCGTTTTTCTAAAAGTTAACGCAGCACTGGAGATTTAGCTTCGCTCCCTAATGTTCAACCTGCCAGCATTTTTTTTCCTGTTCATAGTAGGCCTATTTCTCAATATTAATATAGGCTAAAAGTTGGCTAAAAGAGATCTTTATTTTTTCGTTTGGCAATTTGTTTAACTTCATATTTTAGTTTGTGATTTATTTATTTTATTTAATGTAAAGTTTTTCGTTTGATAATTTAATATAATGTTTTTCATTTGATAATTTATTTTTTAAAATAGCCTATGTTTAACCAGCCAGCATTTTTTTCTGTTCATAGTAGGCCTATTTCTCAATATAGGCTATAAGTTGGCTAAAAGGGATCTATATTTTTTCGTTTGGCAATTTGTTTAACTTCATATTCTAGTTTGTGATTTATTTTATTTAATGTAATGTTTTTCGTTTGATAATTTAATATAATGTTTTTCAATTGATACTTTATTTAATTTAGCCTCATTCAACAGTTATTTTTTTATTTTGCTGTGCTTAAAAGTGAGCTATTGGTTTGGGGCTGTTCAGTGTTCAAAATTCCAATAAAGTATGGATGTTCTTCTCTTAGTACTGCGTATTCGTTTTACACTACATGCATCTTCTGATCAGAGACTGGTGTTATTAAAAAAATAAATAAAAATACCGTGGAGCGAAAACGGAGCGAGACTATAAGGACGGAGTGGGGGAGGGAGCGAGGAGCGGAAAATTGTACACCCAGAGCGGAGCTTGAGCGGAGTAATTATGAAATACTTTGAGCGTGGAGCGCTAATTCTTCCCGCTCAGCTCCGCTCACATACTCTGCAACTGATGGACACTTCGGACCCCCATGATCCTTTGCACAAGGAAGTTGTTTGACGTCACAGAATGGGTACAGGAGGCTTGGAGTTCGATTTTACCTATAAACGTACATAGGATGAATTCACGTTGATTGGGACACTATTTCCAATTCATCTCGATGGCAAAAAGTGTCCCAATCACCCTGATTCACCCCATAGTATTTTCTACTGTAAGATTTATACAAGTTAGATTTGGTACATTATTATGGTCAAAATTACATTGTACTTCAACAAAAATACTTTACAGCTCAGACACAATACATCATATTTAAGGTAAAAGACCGGCAGTAGCTGTTAATGTTAACAATAAATGAATGCGTATAAATACAAAAAGTAAACCAGGGGGAAAAAAAGACGAAGGCACCTCCTTTTTTTGACCCCTACACCCTTCATACCTTTGAAGCTCTCACCCCGGAGGGTAAACACTTTGAAGGGATTAGGGCATAGGGATCAGCCCTTCCTAATGGAACGCAGGGCCAGACGGAATAGTGTCCTCTTCATACTCGCGTTTTCTTGTTTCTACGGAGAATTAACTAAAAAAAAGAACGATTTAAAATTTGTCTTAGATTAAAACATTATGTTTATATTCAAGTATACGAACCTTTATCGTGTGTTAAACAGGACTAGACCAGCGTGAGCTCATATAGAATGTAAATTTGAGTAATCTGCACGCATTAGCAGTGTTTTACTCTTATTTTTGTATTCGTCTACACCTAAATGTGATGACATTACTGTCTTATTTAACTTAATAAAGTCATTTTTTTGTGAAGTAAAAAAGCAAATACCTTGTGGTAAAAAATTACCTCAGAAAAGCTCCTGTCAATCAGACTCCCTTTGCGCGCGCTCTGTGATTGACATTTAACGGTTTTTGCAGAATCTTCTTGTCTCGTGCACCCGTTCAAAACATACTCTTCCATTCACAAAATATTATAATTAATCGTGATATACGAAATATAGCAAAGTTAAATGTTTATACTATTTTTAAGCTTTGTTTTTTTTTTTTTTTCTAAACGGCGATATATTTTGGATATTAACAGGAAAAAAGTTAAAGGGCATTTTTATTATAAAAACCGGGACTTTAATATAACTGCAACCTAACTGTGTGGTTGTGGTTTATAGGCGATCGATCTTTATCTGCTGAATCACTATCAATCTGTGCATTTTATAAATCCCGCAGACAGTCTGAGTAATCCGGGCTCGCCCACGTGGGCTGATCTGCTGAGGAGCGCTGAAGAGACTCGCGCGCATCTCGCGCTCAGTTACTCAGCTGAAGCCATGGCAACAGAAGGGCAGAAAGTGGTGCTGATCACCGGCTGCTCGTCCGGGATCGGGATGGGTATCGCCGTGATGCTCGCGAGAGACGAGATGAAGCGCTACTACGGTAAGACACGAATCAATGACAATTAAATTAAATTAATGAAATTAAATGAAATGCACTTTATTGTCCCCCAAAGTGGACATTTGTGTTGGTCTCAAGGTGTTTACATTGACAAAATCATTAAAAACAAACAGATTCAACAACAAAAATAATAAAATAAAATAATAACGCTCATTCATCATTTAACATTTTAATTGAGACTTCTTAAAAATTGAGTTTTCTTAAAAAAAATCACACACAAAAATCACACATATTACAGATCAATACACAATTGATCAAAATTGATGGTGAAATACCACAGTTCACCTATTGCTACTTCAGTTTGCCAAACAATTTTAAAGGAACAACTAATAAATTAATCTAACTCAAATGAGTCAAACAAGAACTGAATGTCATTGTTCAGAAGAATCGCCTTGTTCAGTAGGATCTTACGGTATTCCGTGACTTTGAGGAATGTCATTCGGGATGATGAACATTCCTGTAGGATTGTTTGTCAGATCTGCTATTATTAGGGATCAAACGAGTCAAATCTGCTTTATTTTATTGTGCTTCATACAACAGTGATTGTTTTAAAGTAGCTTCACTGAATAAATGATGCAGACTTCATCAAATTAGACAATAGTGTCATTATTCAGCTCAATGCAGTTAATTCAGTTCAGTTCAATTACTGTGTAAAGATATTTCATTTTCAGTTCAGTTCAGCTATAAACAGCTGTACTGAAGACAGTCGCGTCAATGTTGATTCGGTTCGGTGCATGAAAAGTGCTGATGTTGCAAAAACGACAATTAAAAAGAGTTTTAATGAGCTGTCAGATTACTGTAATAGCATGGTAATGAGTAATGAACTCATTGACTCATAATAGTCTCATAATAGACTTCAGAGGATTGTTTCTGTGAGTCAGCAGCTCACTGGCTGTTTGGAAGCTGCTGGGTTTGTTTCTGATATCAATCTGATGTTAGTGATGAAAGAAACTGCAGCCAATAGGAATCGGATCTGATTGATTAGAAACTCAACCAGTCCCTCATATTATACTCTACCTGGCCAAAAAAAACATTCCATCAAGAGTTGCATTCATTTTGTACGCACTCAGTGAAGTCATTCTTGTGTGTGTGTTCAGTCATAGCTACGATGCGGGATCTGAAGCGGAAGGATAAGTTGGTTGAAGCGGCTGGAGACGCGTACGGTCGAACTCTGTCTCTGCTCACGCTGGACGTCTGCAGCGACGAATCTGTCAAACAGTGTGTCGACAGCATCAAAGATCGACATATAGACATACTCAGTGAGTACAAACACACACACACACACAGATCTGTCTCCGCTGACTTCTGCTCATCCATGCTCAGGTTAAGATGATGAATGAGTTTCTCTTTCAAGGCTTCAGCTTCAGCCAGAGTTCATCTGTGTGTTTGTAGTCAATAACGCTGGCGTCGGTCTGGTGGGGCCCATTGAGGCTCTCAGTTTGGATGACATGAAGCAGGTGTTCGAGACCAATTTCTACGGTGCGGTGCGCATGATTAAAGAGGTCATGCCCGACATGAAGAGGAGACGCTCTGGACACATCGTCGTCATCAGCAGCGTGCTGGGCCTGCATGGTAAGAGCAGTAGAAGAGCTCGTAGCTTTCATGAGGATCTGCTGAATGACACACATGTGGAGACATCAGTGTACAGAATCATGAATCAGATTTGTGTTGCTCTTCACAGGTGTGGCGTTTAATGACGTCTACTCTGCATCAAAGTTCGCCACGGAGGGATTGTGTGAGGGTCTCGCCCTCCAGCTGCTCAAGTTTAACGTCTCGTGAGTCTTAGCGTTTGCCACTTTGCGTTCCTGTATTTCCTCATCCTGTCATGCGATTTTCAGTATGACTAGTCACGTGACTTCTATAGGTCTTTCCCTGCATCCAAATGTACATATAAACCTGATTCCAAAAACGTTGGGACACTGTACAAATTGTGAATAATAAAGGAATGCAATAATTTACAAATCTCATAAACTTATATTTTATTCACAATAGAATATAGATAACATATCAAATGTTGAAATTGAGACACTTTGAAATGTCATGCCAAATATTGGCTCATTTTGGATTTCATGAGAGCTACACATTCCAAAAAAGTTTGGACAGGTAGCAATAAGAGGCCGGAAAAGTTAAATGTACATATAAGGAACAGCTGGAGGACCAATTTGCAACTTATTAGGTCAATTGGCAACATGATTGGGTATAAAAAGAGCCTCTCAGAGTGACAGTGTCTCTCAGAAGTCAAGATGGGCAGAGGATCACCAATTCCCCCAATGCTGCGGCCAAAAATAGTGGAGCAATATCAGAAAGGAGTTTCTCAGAGAAAAATTGCAAAGAGTTTGAAGTTATCATCATCTACAGTGCATAATATCATCCAAAGATTCAGAGAATCTGGAACAATCTCTGTGCGTAAGGGTCAAGGCCGGAAAACCATACTGGATGCCCGTGATCTTCGGGCCCTTAGACGGCACTGCATCACATACAGGAATGCTACTGTAATGGAAATCACAACATGGGCTCAGGAATACTTCCAGAAAACATTGTCGTGAACACAATCCACCGTGCCATTCGCCGTTGCCGGCTAAAACTCTATAGGTCAAAAAAGAAGCCATATCTAAACATGATCCAGAAGCGCAGGCATTTCTCTGGGCCAAGACTCATTTAAAATGGACTGTGGCAAAGTGGAAAACTGTTCTGTGGTCAGACTAATCAAAATTTGAAGTTCTTTGAAGGACAACCCAAGTTGTTATCAGCGCTCAGTTCAGAAGCTGCATCTCTGATGGTATGGGGTTGCATGAGTGCATGTGGCATGGGCAGCTTACACATCTGGAAAGGCACCATCAATGCTGAAAGGTATATCCAAGTTCTAGAACAACATATGCTCCCATCCAGACGTCGTCTCTTTCAGGGAAGACCTTGCATTTTCCAACATGACAATGCCAGACCACACACTGCATCAATTACAACATCATGGCTGTGAAGAAGAAGGATCCGGATACTGAAATGGCCAGCCTGCAGTCCAGATCTTTCACCCATAGAAAACATTTGGTGCATCATAAAGAGGAAGATGCGACAAAGAAGACCTAAGACAGTTGAGCAACTAGAAGCCTGTATTAGACAAGAATGGGACAACGTTCCTATTCCTAAACTTGAGCAACTTATTTTTCCCTTAAAATTATACATTTTCTCAGTTTAAATATTTGATATGTCATCTATGTTGTATTCTGAATAAAATATTGAAATTTGAAACTTCCACATTATTGCATTCTGTTTTTATTCACAATTTGTACAGTGTCCCAACTTTTTTGGAATCGGGTTTGTACTATCCATCCTAAATAGCATGTGAGATAAGAGTATGTAAAAAGTATGGATCTGTGTGTTACGTGCTGGTGTGGTAGAGATGAGTCGGTAACAGATATCCACAAAGTAGAGCGTTTATTCACAATTGTAGCGAGGATACACACATCAACACATCAAACTAACATTCAGGACAGACAAGGAGTGCAGGGGGTGAGTGCATTATAAAGGGTGTGCTAATGAGAGAGTCCAGGTGCAGGTGATCCGTGAAGATGGGGAGATGACGAGGAAGTGGGTGCAGGTGTGGAGAACAGGAGGATCTTGGGAAATGGAGTCCAGGGGAACAAGGGATCTGTAACAGTACTCCCCCCTCCCGGTAGGCGCGACCTCGCGCCGTAGATGGAGACACCGGGAGGGGGGGGCGGGCGCCCTGGAGATCTCATGCAGGTGCAGGGAGAGGAGCGGACAGGAACGGAGGTCTCCAGGGCGGATCCATGAACCATGGCAGGTCTTGAGCCGTGGACAGCCATGGTGGGTCTGGAGCCGTGGGTAGCCATGGCGGGTCTGGAGCCGTGGGCAGCCATGGCGGGTCAGGTGCAGCGGGCTGCCATGGCGGGTCAGGTGCAGCGGGTTGCCATGGAGGGTCAGGTGCAGCGGGCTGCCACGGAGGGTCAGGTGCAGCGGGTTGCCATGGAGGGTCAGGTGCAGCGGGCTGCCACGGAGGGTCAGGTGCAGCGGGCTGCCACGGCGGGTCAGGTGCAGCGGGCTGCCATGGAGGGTCAGGTGCAGCGGGCTGCCATGGAGGGTCAGGTGCAGCGGGCTGCCATGGAGGGTCAGGTGCAGCGGGCTGCCATGGAGGGTCAGGTGCAGCGGGCTGCCACGGAGGGTCAGGTGCAGCGGGTTGCCATGGAGGGTCAGGTGCAGCGGGCTGCCACGGAGGGTCAGGTGCAGCGGGCTGCCACGGCGGGTCAGGTGCAGCGGGCTGCCATGGAGGGTCAGGTGCAGCGGGCTGCCATGGAGGGTCAGGAGCCCTGGTGGGCTCTGGCGCTTCCGAACCCCCGCCCAGGAGTTCCCCACCCACAGGTACCGGAACGGGTACTAGGCCCCCCCCCAAAAAATACATGGGGAATTTAAGGCAAGTCTTTAAAAGTCTGAGGAAGGGATTGTTTCTGTGGGCAGGAGTGGGCTTTAGGGCGGTGGAGACTGGAGAACTTGGCTCGGCGGCGGAGACTGGAGAACTTGGCTCGGCGGCGGAGACTGGAGAACTTGGCTCGGCGGCGGAGACTGGAGAACTTGGCTCGGCGGCGGAGACTGGAGAACTTGGCTCGGCGGCGGAGACTGGAGAACTTGGCTCGGCGGCGGAGACTGGAGAACTTGGCTCGGCGGCGGAGACTGGAGAACTTGGCTCGGCGGCGGAGACTGGAGCGGCGGGCTCGGCGGCGGCGGCTGGAGCGGCGGGCTCGTAGGCGGCGGCTGGAGCTGAGGGCTCGTAGGCGGCGGCTGGAGCTGAGGGCTCGTAGGCGGCGGCTGGAGCTGAGGGCTCGTAGGCGGCGGCTGGAGCTGAGGGCTCGTAGGCGGCGGCTGGAGCTGAGGGCTCGTAGGCGGCGGCTGGAGCTGAGGGTTCGTAGGCGGCGGCTGGAGCTGAGGGTTCGTAGGCGGCGGCTGGAGCTGAGGGCTCGTAGGCGGCGGCTGGAGCTGAGGGCTCGTAGGCGGCGGCTGGAGCTGAGGGTTCGTAGGCGGCGGCTGGAGCTGAGGGCTCGTAGGCGGCGGCTGGAGCTGAGGGCTCGTAGGCGGCGGCTGGAGCTGAGGGCTCGTAGGCGGCGGCTGGAGCTGAGGGCTCGTTAAAAAAGTCAATAAGCCAGTCCAGATCTGGCGGCTCGCACAGGGTTGGAGCGGGCTCTGGAGATACAGGAGCGGGCTCTGGAGATACAGGAGCGGGCTCTGGAGATACAGGAGCGGGCTCTGGAGATACAGGAGCGGGCTCTGGAGAGACTGGAGCGGGCTCTGGAGAGACTGGAGCGGGCTCTGGAGAGACTGGAGCGGGCTCTGGAGAGACTGGAGCGGGCTCTGGAGAGACTGGAGCGGGCTCTGGAGAGACTGGAGAGACTGGCTCACAGGAGACTGGAGAGCGCTCGCCCTTCTTCCTCTTCCTCCTTTTAGATGTACCGGGCCCAGAGGAGATTTGTGGGCCCGGCAGGACACAGGGGAAACATTCCCTGGAGGGGTATGTGGAGGAAGATGGAGCTTGACAAACTGGCCTGGCCACCTCTGTTTCGGGGGGAACTGGACGAGATGGACACATATCCTGAACCTCTTGGACCAAGAAATTGGAGCAATTTAAATACAAAACTAAATTTATAGCATCAGTTAAGGAAACATAATCGACAGGTTCTTCAAAACGGATAGTGTCCTGCGTCCAGTCCATCCAAAAACAGGGCGATCAACCGAGCATCCGACCAGTTTGTCAAATAAGCCAACTCAACAAACTCCTCCACATACCTCTCCAGCGAACGTCCCACCTGGAAGATGCTGATGAGCTGGTCAGCCGCTGATGTCGGCGTGAGAGGCTGTGGGGGAGCTGGAGCCACAGGAATCAGAAATAACCCCATCTGTTGGCTTGTGGATATCCAGCGGTTTGGGTCTGTCCTTCTGTTACGTGCTGGTGTGGTAGAGATGAGTCGGTAACAGATATCCACAAAGTAGAGCGTTTATTCACAATTGTAGCGAGGATACACACATCAACACATCAAACTAACATTCAGGACAGACAAGGAGTGCAGGGGGTGAGTGCATTATAAAGGGTGTGCTAATGAGAGAGTCCAGGTGCAGGTGATCCGTGAAGATGGGGAGATGACGAGGAAGTGGGTGCAGGTGTGGAGAACAGGAGGATCTTGGGAAATGGAGTCCAGGGGAACAAGGGATCTGTAACACTGTGCACACCATAATGGCTAATATTGCCCACAACCCATTGCGCTTTGGAGGAGGATTTGGTTCAGAACTACAAACATGAATAAAAAGTGTTAAAAAACTGCAAACACACACAGCAAAATCCCCAGAGTTAAATCAACTCTGCTCAGAGTACATATGGTCCCTCTCTAAATAGTGTTAAAATAACACTGAAGCAGAGTTAAAGTTAATGAGATAATTAAGCAATTAATTAAGTGATGATTGTGCATTAGTGATGAACACCTGCTGTTAACAAGCAGAATCACTGAAGAAAAGAGAAACACAAGAACTACAACTGACTTCTGTCACAATTGCTTAATTATCTCATTAACTTTAACTCTGCTACAGTGTTATTTTAACACTATTTAGAGAGGGACGATATGTACTCTGAGCAGAACTGATTTATCTCTGGGGATTTTGCTGTGAGATGTGCATGACCGATGGTTAAGTAGAGAGGTTTAGATAAAGGTGGAGAAAGGATTGACTAATAATCAATATTTAACCTGATAAAATAATATATTTATTTAATGTTATTAATGTTATATTTCAGCTGCAACAAAAGTCTCACGGTTGTGGAATGACATGAGTAATTAATGACAGAATTTTCATTTTTGGGTGAACTAACCCTTTACATGATCAGGAACTAAGCGAAGTTCTAGAGCAATGCTTTTAGCCATTGGATTCAAGATGACTTAAAATGATTTAATATAAAACAAAACAAGCATTAAAATAAATTAAATGAAAACCATTAGATAAGCTGACCAACATTTGTATTTGTTTCCTTCTTCATTGAAGAACCAGGATTGTCATGCAAGCTAACATCATTTTTATGTCAAGGAACCAGGATTTATAGTCTTGGAAAACCTGGATATATGAGTACATTTTAAATGTGCAATTTCTAGATGAAAAAAAAAATCTTGAAAAGTGTAAAAAATAATAATAAAAAATGTATGTTATCACAAATTACATAACATAAAAATATAAATGCTATTTATGCAGAAATGTATATGTTTTACTGTTATTATTGAAATGCTTATCATTAACATTATTGAATGACTAGCATACTTCATGTTGTTGTCTTTCCTGGTGCACATGGAAAATAGTAAATAATTATGAAAAATTTCAAATCTCTGTTCCATACCAGGAAGTTTAATATCACTAAAGTTCAATACCTACCACTAAATCGCGCAAACAATTCATCTGGGCTGACAGAAGGATATGGACTATGTAAATTTACTATAATCCATTCTTCATATATATTTACGTTGCAACGGGTCGGCCCACTAGGTAAACTCCCGGTTCTCCCAACGGCCAGTCCGCCCCTGGTTAATAATTTATAATTATTTTATTGAATTATTTGAATATATATTCTATAACTAAAAGAGCAGATTTGCCATTAGAGCAAAAGCATCATAAATATCTTCCCTACATGGGCTTGATTCTAGAGGGTTCTAGATCTGTGCTGAAGCGACTCACTGCAGTCTGACGTATCTCTGTCTGTCAGTGTGTCGATGATCGAGCCCGGGCCTGTAAACACTGAGTTTGAGATGAAGTTAATGGCAGACGTTTCTAAGAAAGAGTTCATCGGTGCTGACGCCGAGACGCTCTATCACTTCAGGAACTGCTACCTGCCCACCCAAGTGAACCTCTTTCAAAGCCTGGGACAAACACCTGAAGACATCGCCAAGGTCAGAACACACGTGAATTCATACCCATTCACACCAAGAACCATAACTAGAAACAAAGCTTTAATAATCATTCCAACTCTTAAGAGAATAGCAAAGTCCATATTATTACTGAAATGATGAATATAGTTGAATATAGTGAATATAGTTATTGTGACAGGTATTATTGTAGTTATCTTCCACTGGTTTGGACACTTCGTATGAAGGGCCTATTATGTGAAACTGAATAAAATGACTAAATAATGACAAAGTCACATGAGTTCATCTTGAACAGGCTAAGAAGGACTGAAACTTACTCATTCACTTTCTCTGTCTCTGAAGGTCACTAAGAAGGTGATTGAGTCGCCTTGTCCTCCGTTCCGTAACCTGACGAATCCTCTGTACACTCCGATTGTGGCGCTGAAGTATGCGGACGAGACGCGCAGCCTGTCTATTCACACCTTCTATCACATGCTGTATAACCTGGGAGGAGTCATGGATGTTAGTGTGAGACTCATGAAGTACCTGACCCCTGGATGGTTACGGAGACGAACCATCTCACCAGTCTAACACACACATCTCCTGAGGAAACTTACAAAGACCAATCATCTCATCTAACAGATGCACACAAACACTCTATGGACACACTGAAGCTTAAGTTGCCATTGGCTAGTAATTTCTTTGTTTTTCTCCCAGACTTTTTACGTAGAATGAAAGAACAATGCATTCTACATAAAAAGTATAATATAAAATATGAATTATTACATTATTAAATACAAATAAACAGTCTGTAATAAATAAAAACATTTATTCTACGGGGCTATTGAATGCTCGAATCTGATTGGTTGACTAGCGTACCAAACGCATGGCTAAAGTAGTTCTAGCAGGTCTTGACTGCATTATTTTCTATGAATTCAATGGCTCGTCGTCAATTATTCCTTACATAATCAAACTACAAGTAAACAAATAAACACAATCGAAAAAAGATTTAAATGAAATACAGTGCTTTTCAAGTTTGATACAGACTCAAGTTAGAGTAAAGTCATCAAATGTAAAATAACACTGCATAGACTTCACTGTATAAATTAAATATAAATGAATCCTTATTAAAGATATAAAAAATTTGAGGCAAGAGCAGTGAGTAATTGTTTACTGCGAGTCTTTTGTTGTTTGATACAAAACATTCTTCAAAATAATTAACATATCAACAATGTATAAAATAATGATGAAATATACGATTCAAATTAATAAAAAAAAAAAAAAAAGAAATTGACAAACAAACTTACTTAACAGTTCCTATAGAAAGGATTTAAAGGACATATTTGGTTGTCCACACAAACACCATACCAATTCAAAGAAACAAAGGGAGGAAGTGAGATTTACTTATAGACCTGGACCAGAGGAGTATGGGTAATGTAGTGCACTAACTAAAAACAAAAGATAAGATCCACAACAATTCAGTTTCAGTATATCAGAATTAGTGTTTGACATACTTGAGTGTCTGCAGTGTGTTCCAACAGTTTGGATCCTCTAGTTTGTAAGCTTGAATCCTGAACTTTCCTCTGTCTGTACAGCCAGACAATATACAGAGAGATATGTATTATCTTACCTTAGAATAACACATATGCATTCAAAGATGTAAACATAGCACAGTGTGCATTCAGTAATGTGACTACTGTTGGAGCACATCTGATCTCTTCAGGAAGCTGGTTCCATAATAGCTAAAAGCAGACTAAGTGCATCTGAGTGATCTGTTAGGCTTATTCAGTAAGCAAGTATTGTATTGATAATGTATTGAGGTCGTAGGCCATTGAGTGATTTATAAACAAGTAATAGTACTTTAAAACCAATTCTAAATGTAATGACTTGTGTGACTGCTCAGAATCTTGGCAGTAGCATTCCATGTTTCTAATGTGTGTGTTTTTTTTTTTTTTTTTTTTTTGAAAACAACTTGAAAATTACATCTTTGTTTCCAAATGCCATGACTTCAGTTTTGTCTTTGTTTAACTGAATAAAGTTAATTTCATCAATGCATTGGCACAGGGAATTAATGAGGCTTCAGTCCTTAGGTGATAGGGCTAAGTAGATTTGGGTGTCATCTGCATAGCTGTGGTAAGCAATTTGGTTCTTTCTTATTTGGATCAGTGGGACCATATACAAGTTGAACAGGAGTAGTGCAAGAATTGAACTTTTTGTGACTCCTCTCCTGGAAGTCACCTTAAGGCTTATGTTTGCCAATAATTATATAGAAACCCCTCTCTTCTAAGTATGACCTGAACCATTTGAGGACTGTCCCAGACAGCCCTACCCAGTTCCCATTCAGTCGGAGTCTTCCCATCCTCCTCGAGCCACCCGCAGGAAGGCCACGCCCCCCGCCCAGGCCACAAAACCGCCTTCCAAGAGGAAGAAGAAGGCAAAGAAGCGGCCCTGAGACGGGAGACCCGGAGGTTTTGGAGATTGCCTCGGAGACGGTGACCGCAACGCTCACTTCCCCGGGACAGGGCCCGGGGGAAAATCTTGTGTTGTGTTTTCTTTCTGTTGGGATGGGATGGAAAGACTCCGACCTCACAGGAGCCGGAGCCGCAGGAGGACATTCCTCGGCGAGGAGCAGACGAAGGCACAGCCCGAGGCGGATTGGTGGCCTCATCACGCCTGGGCAAGATGTGCTTAATGGCCTCCGTCTGCTTTTGCACTGCCGAGAACTGCTGAGCGAAGTCCTCGACAGTGTCGCCGAAGAGGTACCCACATTTTCAATAAAAGAGCAATTTCCAAAACCTCTGGGTCATATAAGAAGGTCTGCGCTGGGGGTGAGCGAGCTTTCGCTCCCTCTCTCTCAGCCATTCCTTCCTTCGCCACGGGCAGGGTCTTGGCGCCCCGGGAACGCAATGCCTTCCCACGCCACCCTGCCCACTCGGAGCCATGTGAGTGGACCCGACTCACAGCCTCGACTTCGGGACGCACTGCCTCCCGAGTTGGGCCACAGTGCTCCATGCTGCCCCCCCGTGGGTACTTCTGTTGTCCGAATGGTTTCACTCGTACGGAGCTTGGGGGCGTGGCTATGCCTTCCCAACCTGTCCCGTTGGCTCATTCGGACAATCAGACTCGGCTATGCGATTCAGTTCGTCAGGCGTCCCCCCCAGGTTCAGCGGCGTTCTGTTCACCTCGGTGACAGGTCCCAACGCCTCTGTCCTGCAGGAGGAGATTGCGTTTCTTTTGGCGAAGGACGCAATAGAGCCTGTCCCTGCAGCCGAGATGAAGTCTGGGTTTTACAGCCCTTACTTCATAGTACCCAAGAAAGGCGGGGGGTTACGACCAATCCTGGACCTGCGTGTCTTGAATCGGGCCCTTCGCAGGCTCCCGTTCAAGATGCTCACGGTGAAACGCATTCTCACGTGCGTTCGCGCCCAGGATTGGTTTGCAGCTATCGACCTGAAGGACGCGTATTTTCATGTCTCGATCCTTCCTCGACACAGACCGTTCCTACGGTTTGCGTTCAAGGGGCGGGCATATCAGTTC
This sequence comes from Chanodichthys erythropterus, assembly GCF_024489055.1. Lineage (NCBI taxonomy): Eukaryota > Metazoa > Chordata > Actinopteri > Cypriniformes > Xenocyprididae > Chanodichthys > Chanodichthys erythropterus. The sequence goes on from NC_090232.1 coordinate 55,758,920, forward strand.
AGGATCCTACCCTTCGGGCTGTCCCTGTCTCCTCGCGTCTTTACCAAAGTCGCAGAGGGGGCCCTTGCCCCGCTCAGGGAAGTGGGCGTTCGCATCCTCAACTACCTCGACGACTGGCTCATTTTTGTGCGAACACAGGGACCTGGTGCTCAGGCACCTCAGCCAGTTGGGGCTTCGGGTCAACCGGGAGAAGAGCAAGCTCTGCCCCGTGCAGAGCATCTCTTTTCTCGGTGTGGAGCTGGACTCGGTCAATATGACAGCACGTCTCACCAACGAGCGTGCACAGTCAGTGCTGAACTGCCTGAACTCGTTCTCGTGGAAAACAGCGGTCCCACTGAAACAATTTCAGAGGCTCCTGGGGCATATGGCATCCGCAGCCGCGGTCACGCCGCTCGGATTGCTTCATATGAGACCGCTTCAGCACTGGCTTCACGACCGGGTCCCGAGGTGGGCATGGCACCGTGGCTCACTCCGTGTGGTCATCACACCGAGTTGTCGCCGCACATTCAGCCTGTGGTCGGACATTGCTTTTCTACGGGCCGGGGTGCCCCTAGTGCAAGTGTCCAGGCATGTTGTTGTCACAACAGATGCCTCTGCCACCGGCTGGGGTGCCATATGCAGTGGCCAGTCGGCGTCGGGGTCCTGGACGGGACCCCATCGCCATTGGCATATCAACTGCCTCGAGTTGCTGGCAGTACTCCTTGCGCTGCGCCGGTTTCGACCGCTGCTGCAGGGCAAGCATGTACTGGTCCGGACGGACAACACATCGGCGGTAGCGTACATCAACCACCAGGGTGGTCTACGCTCCTGTCGCATGTCGCAACTCGCCCGCCATCTCCTTCTGTGGAGTCAGCGCCGACTCACGTCGCTGCGCGCTTCCTACATCCCGGGCGAGCTCAATCGCATCAGAGACCTTCCATATGCGTTACTGTTCTCAGACCAGTCCATATGTGTCTTCCACACGTTACCTCCCTTCGGGCAGGGTGTGGTCTCCGTAGCTTTCCCCTCCTCGGGGAACGCTTTCCTGGCGTTTTTGTCGTTGCTGGAAAACGAGGGATTGAGTTCCGAAGCTCTCTCCCCCATGGGGTAGGAACAGCAGCTTCGACTTCTCCACGGTAACGCCCTGTCATCTCCATCCCACCGGTATGGAAGACATTCCTGTGCTTGCTCTGGGCGCTGGAGGGTTGCGAGTATGGGCCGCATTTGCATTTGGCATGCCTCAGCCTGCCAGCACCTGCCTCCCTAACACTCGTAACGTGGATCAGTTGCTATGGCGCTTTCCACGGGACCCCATTACGTCAGTATCGACGTAACGTCGAACGTGACTGACTGAATGGGAACGTCTAGGTTAATATTGTAACCCCCGTTCCCAGAAGGAGGGAACGGAGACATTACGTTCCCCTGCCATAGCTTGGAGCCACCGCTGAGCGGCCAGGTACCTATCTCGGCTCCTCAACAAAAGTATGAATGAAGGTGAGTATGCCGGCCCTATTTATACCCGAATGCCGGGGGAGGGGCCCGGCATGTAAATTTCACAGGCCAATTCCCATTGGCTTGTTTTGTATCCTTGGAGGTGATTGGGCTCCCTAGCGAGACCCCATTACGTCAGTATCGACGTAACGTCTCCGTTCCCTCCTTCTGGGAACGGGGGTTACAATAGTAACCTAGATGTTTTCCAGTCTATGTGGAAACAACAGAAGCAATTATAGCAAATTAACTCAAAACAGATATGAATAATTAATCATAACTAGTTATAATTCATTATAAATATTTGGATCAGTTAATAAAAATAAAATTAATATTACAATCAATTAACCTGTTTGGCCAATGAACACTCAGTGTTAATTGTTTATTAATTCTAAGAAATGTTCATTTCCAGGTTATGGGAAATAACAATCTTATTGTACAGTACTACTCAGAGCATGTAGTCAGAATCTGCATGATTAGGGACTCCAGTATATGAGCCTGAAACATGGACAACTTTACGTGTGACATGAACAAGACTTTATTAACTAAACACTTAAACTACTCTAACATTCACGCACATACATCCAAACAGTTTACCAATGGAAAGAGAGAGAGCTAAAGCAGAATACAGGAAAGCAAGAAGTTACAGCATTGTTTGAAATTCAGCAGATCATCAGCCTTGAGCAAACCATCAGTTTAGCTCTAACATGCCCTTCTTTAAAAGGGGTAAGGATACTCGATATTCATTATTCATTCATTCAATATTCATTCATTGCCCATTTGAATGTAACTGTCCTGATGCAAGCTTGGAGTTTCTTAGAAGCTTATAACACAGCATCACCTTCACATCAGAGTTTTTCAGTAATGGAAAAAGGGGGAGTGATCTTGTGATCAGTGATTTTAAAGTGTGAAGATGCCACACCCTCTGAAGGTGACTGAGCCAATAAGGAGTTGTTCCTTTAGAGGCACTTTTATGAGTTTTTGTTCTCTAGCAGGATATTAGCAAAAGGCATTGGATTGGATGCATGAGAGAAGAACCTTCTAAATTCTTGTAATACTATTGCATCACAGAGTTAGCAACATGTAACATAAATGACCAAATAGGAAACGAAAGTTGGAGTCCATCGATACCAAACATGCTACCCATTTGATTTTAGTTAACCATACTATACAACTCTGAAACATTAATACCAAAATAGTTCAAAAGAGATAATTGATATATAGTCTAAAGCCAATGAAAGAAAAATCATAAGATGAGCAAATTGGATACATTTTTATACATTTCTCAAGTGAGATTGACTTATATTCCTATATAGGAACAGAGTCACAAGTCTCTCCACATAAAAAGTCTTATAAACAAAAATGTTCTTATCAGATTTCCTGTGACCTGTAACAGGACACCTGGTTCTGCCTGTGTGTTGCAGTTTTGGGAAATGGATTCACAGAACTTGTGAGGGAGAGTTTTCTGGATTATTCATTAAATATAATGAATAATTGTGTGCCTGATTGGTCCAGATGCTACATGATGCAGAAGAGACATAATATAGGAAATAAAATATAAAAATGTAAAAATTTCAGCTAGTTTCCAAGGAAACATTTCACATATTTATGTAGTTTAACTTGATGTATAAAACTTGTGTAAAAGCATGTACAAGTATGAATGTAACATGTGGGTGCTATATTAATCGCAACGAAGAAGAGGAATTCAAAGAAACAGGTTTTGATTGGATAATCTCAATAATGAGGGTAACACAACCACAATTCAGGTATAACACCAGACAAAGAACAGAACCAAACAGGGAGTATAAATACACAGGAACTAATCAGATTATTAACAGAACAGGTGAACAAAATCAATAATCAGACAAATGACAAGTACAGGGAGAATAGAACCAAAAAACACTGAACAAAACATAACTGACATTAACTTTGACATGTTTAAACAAATATAAATTTTTATTTAAATTTGCTTTGACACTGAACTAATTTACTTGCCATGTAGAACATTTACTTAGACATGCAAAAAATGTAAGTAATGACATTATTTTTATCACTTTTGCTGACCAAGTATATTTTGATAATGGAATATTTTTCCAATATCATCACTAAAGAGGCCTTGGGTTTATCAGATGTTGCTGTTTTACAGCAGTTTTGAGCTCAGAGTGTAAATCAGACCAATGTTCAAAAGTGGTAAAGCTTCTCTTCCTGAAGAACTGAGATGAATTTAGCTTTCACATCATCTCTGTGTTTGTGTATAATGTCACAGATCTTTCTCATGCTCTCCTGACTCGTTAAACTCTGTGTGATTTCTGAGTATTGTTCCTCGTGAATTAGTTGCTGCTGTAGCAGTTTATCTGCAATGATCTTAACATTTTCGACTTTCTGAATGAGATTTGACCAATGGTTATTGAAATATCTTGCTTTATCTGCATCACTATTCAGACGCGGCTCGTCTCTCTTAGGATTTATCAGATCAAGTTCATCTTTCTCAAATATTGCAGTCCAGACCTCCTCCTTATTCTCCTTTCTAATAAGAGTCATTTGAAGATCATTCTCCAGACGTGTCTTGATCTTGAAGAAGTTTGGGTCAGTTTCTCTTCTGAGAGTGATCCCTTCTTTGGGATGAATAGAGGCACCAGGAACATCAAGATTGTGTGGCGTTTTCATCCGAAATGGCCTGTCAGGTCTGGGATGCTTGATTGGGTAACTTGACTTTTCATTCTTCTCAATTTTTTCTTTTGCACAATCATCAACTGGAAAAAAGTAGACATGTAGAATGAGAGGAACTTTAGAACGCATGTAGAGAAGAAGATCACAGTGTTCATTCACTCGCATTATCCAACTTATTATTAATGTTTTAAGAGAGAAGGATGGTTGGACAATCTTAGCATGGAATCGGGTCAACTGCACAGGTTCTGTGGTTATTCCCTCATCTTTTACGGTGAGGACTTTCACAGCATCTTTGAGAGAGGGGTCAGACTCTCCTAAACAGGCGTAATGGGGCAGATGAACTTCCTCCAGTTTCCCTGAGATCACCGTCACGTCAATCACTGGACCGATCCGGTTGCACTGCAGCCCCTCCAGCTCTGTGTTGAGGAAGTGTCCGTCTACGGTACAGTACTGAAGGGTGACGTCACAGTCACAGACCCATCGCATTCTGGTCCGGACACACTCGTAATGGCCTGGGTCAGTGCTGACCCTGAACTTTGACCCTCCTTCATCTGTACAGGCCGACGGCTCAATCTGAACCCACTGGTCAGAATCAGCTATATGGACACAAGACTGACAGTTCAGCAGTGGGTGAATATTGAGCCCAGAAGGTTTGGAGTCAGAGAACCTGTGAAGAACCAGAGGAAGGAGGAATGATAGAGTGAGATGTTTTTTATGCACAATGTACAAAATTTATTGTTGAATGAACTAATAAATAAAACTTGCTGGTTGTCCAGTGACTTAAACTACATTAGTTAGCATGAACTAACAATGAAAAACCCTATTATGAATATAAGTTAATGTTAAAGCTGCAGTCAGTAATGTTTTTTGGTTAAAAACTATCCAAAAACAATTTCTGAACAAGTACATAACCAGCCAGTGTTCAAAACTATCTCCTTACCTTAGCTCGATTCACAACAGTAAGCTTTTAATGATGTTTTACAATAAATCGATAGCATGCAGTAGTTCGTCTTTGTGTCATTACGTAACGTCTGTAAACAAAGGAAGGAGTCCCTGCATATAGGATGCTGCTGGTAGCAGATCATTTATAGCCTTTTCTCAAAGCAGTTGCAATAATTAAACTTGTTTTGATGGCAGATTGTAATCATCAGTGACAACTGGAGATTCACCTGTAGTTAAAAGCAAAAGACATCGGACTGCGGAGTGGCAACAGAAACTGAAATCTACAGGTAATGCTAATACACATTAAATACAATGGTGATGTTAACATTAACAATTTGAGAACAAAGTATAACAATAATAATAATTTGAATGTTATGATGGGATATGAGCTAAGCAATTGTTAGATTGTAAAGATAATAATTCCGCATATAACTGCAATTGCAGGTTTCAAACAGATGGCGACTAAGAGGCAAATCTTACGGACAGCAGCTTTAATTCAAATTGGACAATAAAGAAATTGGTCGAGGATTTACTTTAAAAGTTTACTTTTTGGTTTACTTAGAAATGGCTGGTAAATTTCACAAATGTGACCCGTCACGGAAACCAGGGACACAAGTCGGCAGCACAACTATTGAGCAAACTGAGAAAGAAGCGTTTTATTGCAGAATCTGTTAGTTGGGATCATGAAGAAGCATCTCCGTGTTTTAGATAGCAGTATTGGTTTATTTAAAAGCGTACATTTTGAGGTTGAAATCGGCTCATTTTTCTGGGATTCTATCATTGTCTGTTTGTATTTCCATACTGGAATCGATACGCCGGCTTTTGTTTTTTTGTTATTGCCACCGCCCTCCAAGGGAAGCTCTGGTTACATCCACAAAGAAGACCCCGACAAAGAAAAAGTGTGCCCGAACAACTTATTTCATTAGAGGCAACAAGATCTTTTCTGTTTCTTATGGGGTAAGTTTCCATAAACATCAAAGTTTGTCGTATTGTGTTCATTCTAAGAACACGTAGGCTACACCTTATCTTATGTGTCTATTGTTATTAGCTAGCTCAGGACTGTCGTTTTAATTGTAATCGTTAGCATCGTATCACTTGCCAAAAACCCCCATTACTATAATGGGCTTTTAGATGGTAATGTTAGCATCTGCTATTAATGTGAATAACGCTTCAACTGCTTGAATTGACTAGTGTGAATGACTTAGCTCATGTCAACCTTACTATTCTTGAATTGAATGTGACGCTAATAATTGTAGCCAGTTACTACATAATATTCTTAACAAGGATTTACTAATGTAATAGTAAATGTATCAGATTAAATTCCTACGCAAGTAAAAGTATAAAGTATCCGTAGCCGTAAAATGTGCGTTATAAGTCAAAAGTAAAAGTATTGAAGAGTTTAATGTACAGGATTTTTTTAAATCCTTTGACTCAAACCAGGTCTAACCACTGACATTTACAATGCACATTATCCTTTATTATTAATAGTATGCGGTCCGATTTTTCCCGTTGCATCTGTCGTTGCTATGCAACCATGCAGCTTTACAGGGGGTATGGTTTATCTAAATCAGATGTAAATGAGCCCTTTTGTCACTCCCAGCAGGTGAGAACAGGCGAGAACTGCAAAATCTTTAGGTCATTTTCTGCCCTTTGAGCTTTTTTGAGTGCCTACCTTCAAATGGCAACAACTTCTCCAAATATTATCAGATTTCCATGTTACACATCGCTGGAAAGCTTGGAGACTGCACTTTCAGAATCTGTGAATAACTCAAAATGCCCCAGAACCGTCTTGTGTCCCTACTTTCTGTGACTGGTCACAAATAATTACAAAAAATAACAAATAACACATTCAACTTTGAAGTAGAAAGACTGTAATAATAATTTTTAGAGTGTAGAATAGCTGTTGTTTTTGTGTTATTAAAAACATAATGAAAATTGTGACAGGCAATTTGACAGAGAAAGTATAAAGCTAGTGTATTACACCCGTGATATCCTTCTGATATCAAAAAAAATATTTATGAATAATCATACATTATAAATAATAGCCAATAATCAACGCATAAATTATGCCTGTGTTTCACTAAGACACAAGATATTTCACTCACCTGGTTGTGTGTGTATCACTGTTGTTTCTCACAGGAGGCTGTTTAATGTCACACAGAGACACTGAAGAATGAGAATAAACTGTAAATCCAGCATAGAGGGGTTCAGTGAATGTGGTGTTGAATGTGTGTAAGTGTGTGAGTGTGTGTGTCAGAGACGCTGTAGAAAGACAGAGTGCCAGCCGACACGTCCACATACACTCCTACTCTCTTAGAGGATGGACGGATCGCAGGTAAATAAGTGCTGTTCTTATTGTGAAGGAAAGAAAATCTGTCATTATAGCAGATCAGACTCCAGGATTCGTCATTTAATCCAAAAATACAGTCATCGGTCTCTCCTTTCCTGCTGATTCCTTTATATGTTACTGATATTCCCACCCATCCACTCCGTTTAGCCTCCCAGTAACAGCGTCCAGTCAGACTCTCTCCACACAGAACATGAGGAACATCATCAAATCTCTCTGGACGATCAGGATACGGCTGATGCTGAAACATGCATGTGATCTTCCTGTTCTCCTCAGACAGAATGAGACGAGTGTTTACTGTGTTTGGATCCAGTGTGAGATCACAGGCATCTGAACACAAAAGAGTAATACATTTAAAAAATGAGACAAAACCAAAAAAAAAAAAAAACAGCAAAACACTAAATGATTGCGTATAAACCTACATTTTTGTAGTCCTGCTTTAATTCTGAACTCTCCACAATGATCCACACTATAAAACACAAACATGATTCATGTTGATTTTCTAAATGTCAGACAAAAAAGAAAAATAAACACAGCCATGCAATCTGTTCTGTGACAAACTTGGTTCACCCAAAATCGATCGATCATTTAGCCTGATGACTAACTTATGACTAACTTTCTTCTCTGTAACATAAAAGACAATATGACATATTTTTGTAAGTTCACATCATGGTTCCCATTCAGTCAGTCACGTTCGACGTTACGTCGATACTGACGTAATGGGGTCTCGCTAGGGAGCCCAATCACCTCCAAGGATACAAAACAAGCCAATGGGAATTGGCCTGTGAGATTTACATGCCGGGCCCCTCCCCCGGCATCCGGGTATAAATAGGGCCGGCATACTCACCTTCATTCATACTTTTGCTTCGGAGCCGATCGGATCGGATCTGCACATTCACCTCTTAGAAGAGCGAATTTCAAAAGAGCAAAAAACAGCAATTATAATTGCTATAGGACAAGATCCTAAAAACAGCAATTTTAATTGCTACTTGGCTGTTTTTTGTTCCTGGTGGCTGCTCGAGTCTCTCCAGCTGGTGGGAAGGCACGCTCAGCGGTGGGTGTGACGGCGCGCTGCCCACAGGACGGTGCCACACTCGTCCCTGGGTGCTTCGGCTGGTGAGGTATACTGAAAGAGCAAGCACGGGCGATCAGCGTCTTTTTCAAGATGTCTTTTCGTCCGTGTGTTTCTGGATGCGGTCGTTTCCTGACCTCCTCTGACGGCCATGATCACTGTCTCACGTGTCTGGGTAAACCGCACGCTGAGGCAGCGTTCATGGATGGCGCATGCCCTCACTGTGAGGGCATGTCCATGTTGGCGCTGAGATCGCGCCTCTCCTTCTTTAAAACAGAAGTGAGAGGCCCCTCTGCCACTACCCCAACGCCGGCGGCTGTAGCGGCCGCTGGCCCGGTTAGTGCTCTGGGAGATCTGAGGGTTACAGTGGGAGCCACTTCGTCGGGTCCGTCCCCACGAACCTCCCACTCCTCCACAGCACCATGTGCCGTCGAGCTGCCGACTGCTGTCGCGGGGCCCTCCTCGGGGGTGCCCCACGTCACTTTCGGCGCTCCGGAGGAGGATCGGATGTCGATCGCTGCATCGGGGAGTGGGCTGAACGGTTCGGAGTCTGACGATGACTCTGAGCTTCCGCCTTCAGGGGTGGTGGCTCAGTCAGAGGCGGACTCTGAGCTTACGGCCATGCTTGCCCGGGCCGCCGCGGGCATCGGGCTTGAGTGGAACCCTCCACCCTGCCCCGAGCGCTCGCGGTTGGATGATTGGTTTCTGGGTTCGGGGCGCGGCACCCAGCCGCGTCCCGCCCCAGTGCCTTTCTTCCCGGAGGTGCATGAGGAGCTCCAGAAGACCTGGCTGGCACCTCATACGGCCAGACTGCGGTCCTCTGCCTCCTCCACTCTCACTACCCTCGATGGTGGGGCCGCCAGGGGATATGTGGACATTCCACAGGTGGAACGTGCGGTTGCGGTGCATTTATGCCCGCAATCGGCGGCCACCTGGCGGAACCGTCCGCGTCTCCCGTCCAAGGCGGGTAAGACCATGGCCGCTCTCGCGGCCAAGGCTTACTCAGCTGCTGGACAGGCGGCTTCTGCCCTGCACGCCATGGCGATTCTGCAGGTCCATCAGGCGAAAGCGCTGAAGGACCTGCACGAGGGTAGTGCTGACCCAGGAGTGCTTCAGGAGCTGCGCGCCGCGACCGACCTCGCCCTCCGGGCGACGAAGGTCACGGCACGTGCCCTGGGTCAAACGATGTCCACCCTGGTGGTCCAGGAACGGCATCTCTGGTTGGACCTGGCTGAGATGAGGGAAGTCGACAAGGCTCGCTTTCTTGACGCCCCCATCTCCCAGGCTGGCCTCTTCGGCGACACCGTCGAGGACTTTGCCCAGCAGTTCTCGGCGGTGCAGAAGCAGACGGAGGCCATCAAACACATCCTGCCCAGGCGTGATGATGCCACCAATCCGCCTCGGGCTGTGCCTCTGTCTGCTCCTCGCCGAGGGCGTCCCCCTGCGGCTCAGGCTCCTGTGAGGTCAGAACCCTCTCACTCTCCTCAAGCCACCCGCAGGAAGGCCACGCCCCCCGGCCAGGCCGCCAAACCGCCTTCCAAGAAAAAGAAGAAGGCAAAGAAGCGGCCCTGAGACGGGAGACCCGGAAGTTTTGGAGGTTGCCACGGAGACGGTGACCGCACCGCTCCCTCCCCCGGGACAGGGCCCGGGGGAAAATCCTGTGTTTTGTTTTCTTTCTGTTCCGCCGCTGGCCGCGAGGTCAGCGGTACCCACATTTTCAATAAAAGAGCAATTTCCAAAAATTCTGGGTCATATGAGAAGGTCCGCGCTGAGGGTGAGCGAGCTTTCGCTCCCTCTCTCTCAGCCGTTCCTTCCTTCGCCACGGGCAGGGTCTTGGCGCCCCGGGAACGCACCGCCTTCCCACGCCACCCTGCCCACTCGGAGCCATGTGAGTGGACTCCACTCACAGCCTCGACCTCGGGGCGCACTGCCTCCCGAGTCAGGCCACAGTGCTCCATGCTGCCCCCCCGTGGGTACTTCTGTTGTCCGGATGATTCCACTCGTACGGTGCTTGGAGGCGTGGCTACGTCTTCCCAACCCGTCCCGTTGGCTCATTCGGACAGTCAGACTCGGCTACGCGATTCAGTTCGCCAGGCGTCCACCCAGGTTCAGCGGCGTTCTGTTCACCTCGGTGACAGGGCCCAACGCCTCTGTCCTGCAGGCGGAGATTGCGGTTCTCTTGGCGAAGGACGCAATAGAGCCTGTCCCTGCAGCCGAGATGGAGTCTGGGTTTTACAGCACTTACTTCATAGTACCCAAGAAAGGCGGGGGGTTACGGCCAATCCTGGACCTGCGTGTCTTGAATCGGGCCCTTCACAGGCTCCCGTTCAAGATGCTCACCGTGAAACGCATTCTCACGTGCGTTCGCGCCCAGGATTGGTTTGCAGCTATCGACCTGAAGGACGCGTACTTTCATGTCTCGATCCTTCCTCGACACAGACCGTTCCTACGGTTTGCGTTCGAGGGGCGGGCATATCAGTACAGGGTCCTACCCTTCGGGCTGTCCCTGTCTCCTCGCGTCTTTACCAAAGTCGCAGAGGGGGCCCTTGCCCCACTCAGGGAAGTGGGTGTTCGCATCCTCAACTATCTCGACGACTGGCTCATTTTGGCCCAGTCACGAGAGCAGTTGTGCGAACACAGGGACCTGGTGCTCAGGCACCTCAGCCAGTTGGGGCTTCGGGTCAACCGGGAGAAGAGCAAGCTCTGCCCCGTGCAGAGCATCTCTTTTCTCGGTGTGGAGCTGGACTCGGTCAATATGACAGCACGTCTCACCAACGAGCGTGCACAGTCGGTGCTGAACTGCCTGAACTCGTTCTCGCGGAAAACAGCGGTCCCACTGAAACAATTTCAGAGGCTCCTGGGGCATATGGCATCCGCAGCCGCGGTCACGCCGCTCGGATTGCTTCATATGAGACCGCTTCAGCACTGGCTGCACGACCGGGTCCCGAGGTGGGCATGGCACCGTGGCTCACTCCGTGTGGTCATCACACCGAGTTGCCGCCACACATTCAGCCTGTGGTCGGACATTGCTTTTCTACGGGCCGGGGTGCCCCTAGTGCAAGTGTCCAGGCATGTGGTTGTCACAACAGATGCCTCTGCCACCGGCTGGGGTGCCATATGCAGTGGCCAGTCGGCGTCGGGGTCCTGGACGGGACCCCATCGCCATTGGCATATCAACTGCCTCGAGTTGCTGGCAGTACTCCTTGCGCTGCGCCGGTTTCGACCGCTGCTGCAGGGCAAGCATGTACTGGTCCGGTCGGACAACACATCGGCGGTAGCGTATATCAACCACCAGGGTGGTCTACGCTCCCGTCGCATGTCGCAACTCGCCCGCCATCTCCTTCTGTGGAGTCAGCGCCGACTCAGGTCGCTGCGCGCCTCCTACATCCCGGGCGAGCTCAATCGTGCGGCCGACGCGCTCTCACGACAGCTCACACTCCCGGGGGAATGGAGACTCCACCCCCAGGTTGTCCAGCTGTTATGGAGCCGGTTCGGGGAAGCACAGGTGGACCTGTTCGCTTCTCTGGAATCCGCCCATTGCCAGTTGTTTTATTCGCTGACCGAGGGGACCCTCGGCACGGATGCACTGGCACACAGCTGGCCCCGGGGCCTACGCAAGTATGCGTTTCCCCCAGTGAGCCTCCTTGCACAGACATTGTGCAAGGTCAGGGAGGACGAGGAGCAGGTCTTGCTAGTTGCGCCGTACTGGCCCAACCGGACCTGGTTCCCGGAACTCATGCTCCTCGCGACAGCCCATCCCTGGCGCATTCCCCTGAGACAGGATCTCCTCTCTCAGGGGCAGGGCACCATATGGCACCCACGTCCCGACCTCTGGAACCTCCACGTGTGGTTCCTGGACGGGACGCGGCAGACTTGAGTGGCCTACCGCCCGCGGTAGTCGACACCATCACTTCGGCCCGAGCCCCCTCGACGAGGCGCGCTTACGCTTTGAAGTGGAGTCTGTTCGCTGAGTGGTGTTCCTCCCGCAGGGAGGACCCCCGGAAATGCCCGGTCGGTGTTGTGCTTTCCTTCCTTAAAGAGGGTTTGGAACGGAGGCTGTCCCCTTCCACCCTGAAGGTCTATGTGGCCGCCATCGCAGCACATCACGATGTGCTCGACGGCAAGTCACTAGGGAAGCACGACCTGATCATCAGGTTCCTCAGAGGCGCCAGGAGGTTGAATCCTCCTAGGCCTCGCCTCATTCCCTCCTGGGATCTCTCCATCGCCCTCTTGGGCCTTCGGGGAGCTCCCTTCGAGCCCCTTGAGTCAGTCGAGCTGAAACATCTGTCTCTTAAGACAGTGCTCCTGACCGCGCTCGCCTCCTTCAAGAGGGTTGGGGACCTGCAAGCATTTTCGGTCAGCGATTCGTGCCTGGAATTCGGGCCGGACTACTCTCAAGTCATCTTGAGACCCCGGCCTGGATATGTGCCCAAGGTTCCCACCACTCCCTTCAGGGACCAGGTGGTGAACCTGCAAGCACTGCCCCCGGAGGAGGCAGACCCAGCCCTTGCGTTGCTGTGTCCCGTTCGTGCTCTGCGCGTTTACGTGGACCGCACGCAGAGCTTTAGAAGCTCTGAGCAGCTCTTTGTCTGTTTTGGAGGTCAGCAGAAGGGAAAGGCTGTCTCCAAACAGAGGTTGGCCCACTGGATAGTGGATGCCGTCGCCTTGGCGTACCAGTCCCAAGGCGAGCCGTGCCCTCTCGGGTTGCGAGCTCACTCCACTCGGGGTGTTGCTTCCTCCTGGGCGTTGGCGCACGGCGCCTCTGTTGCGGACATCTGCAGAGCTGCAGGCTGGGCGACACCAAACACATTCGCGAGGTATTATAACCTCCGAGTGGAACCGGTGTCCACCCGTGTGCTTTCTACTCGTAGTTAGCCATGGGTGTTCGCTTGCTGTGCCATTTCCCTCGGGAGAGGGAATGCGAGCACTGTTTTCGCTCCTCAGTTCAGTTCCCCGTAACGGCGAACCCTGTGGAGTTCCTCCTGCATCCTGCGGCAGCCAGACGCGGCGGAGGCGTCAGGCGCCAGGTCCAGTACTTGCGTGTATGCCCAGTTGGTCTGCCCTTGTACTGGACTAGATGCCCATATGCTGTGATTCGCCTCGGGTAATCCCATATGAGATTGTCCACGGTAAGGTTTCCCTGACGGTAAACCCGTGTCTTTCCCTGGGCGGCTTCGCTTTTGCCCCGTCTCTGATTGCTAGTCGTTCCTCCCGAAAGGTAGGACCTACATCAGAGATCTTCCATATGCGTTACTGTTCTCAGACCAGTCCATATGTGTCTCCACACGTTACCTCCCTTCGGGCAGGGTGTGGTCTCCGTAGCTTTCCCCTCCTCGGGGAACGCTTTCCTGGCGTTTTTGCCGTTGCTGGAAAACGAGGGATTGAGTTCCGAAGCACTCTCCCCCGTGGGGTAGGAACAGCAGCTTCGACTTTTCCACAGTAACGCCCTGTCCTCTCCATCCCACCGGTATGGAAGACATTCCTGGGCTTACTCTGGGCGCTGGAGGGTTGCGAGTATGGGCCGCATTTGCACTTGGCACGCCTCAGCCTGCCAGCACCTGCCTCCCTAACACTCGTAACGTGGTTCAGTTGCTATGGCGTTGTCCACGGGACCCCATTACGTCAGTATCGACATAACGTCGAACGTGACTGACTGAATGGGAACGTCTAGGTTACTAATGTAACCCCCGTTCCCAGAAGGAGGGAACGGAGACGTTACGTTCCCTTGCCATAGCTTTGTGCCACCGCTGAGCGGCCAGGTACCTATCTCGGCTCCTCAGCAAAAATATGAATGAAGGTGAGTATGCCGGCCCTATTTATACCCGAATGCCGGGGGAGGGGCCCGGCATGTAAATCTCACAGGCCAATTCCCATTGGCTTGTTTTGTATCCTTGGAGGTGATTGGGCTCCCTAGCGAGACCCCATTACGTCAGTATCGACGCAACGTCTCCGTTCCCTCCTTCTGGGAACGGGGGTTACATTAGTAACCTAGACGTTCTCTTGACAAAAAACAAACAAACAAAAAAAGCGTCTCGGGTTACTTAGTGTTGGCTTTTGGATTATTGCTGAAATAAAGCTCAGTGACCAACAAAAGCTTACGATTCTTGCATGTTTTGTCCATCATGATCATTTTCACAAATTAACACGTTTATGAATTCTGTAGCCTAAATTCAACCACCAGAAGTAAAAACCTAAACGTAAACTATAAATAAACTACACCACGGTTACATGACTTCAACAACTCTTTCAGTCTTTATTTAAAAACATTTTCCCTGAAAGTTTGAGTTAGAAGAGTTTTCAAAAGCACAATTATAAACACAACAAGGCTGTGAAAGTGACTAGTGAGTAGGGATTAAATGACCTCAGATTTTTGTAGACTTAAAGTGATCAAAGTCGAGTTGATGTCGACTAGTCACTGATGATGTCATTAATAAAATCACAAAGGTTGAACATCTATCTCACATTGTGAAATATTAGCATAATGCTGCCCAAAGGCACATGCAAAAAAGAAGGTGAGGCTTCAGTGAATTGTAACGAAATGTAGCGGTTATTAATCAATTTATGGATGAAATATGAATATAATAATTCATAAGGTTATGAATAAATTATGATTCATATATCGACCCAACGGGGGATTAAACATATATTGTGAATCAATTACAACGAATTATAATCAATTACATATATGATTAGTTCTGGTTTAATAATTATTTAGAGAAACTGTTCGTTTGTCCAGCAAACTAAGTTCCTCACAGAATATTATAAACAGAGTTATTATCTGGCCTTGAAAACAACCTGCTATTATAGCATCAAAGCATAAAGCGATCGAAAAACGTTAAAGTGACTTGGTTTTCAGCTGAAAGAACAAACAGAACAATCGAGCGTGAATAACGTTTTAATATATGCAAACTACGAATGCAGAGGTTATACATCTAAATATATATACAAGAAAATACACACCTATGTACAAGAATAGAAGTAGAGAAGGAAAGAGAGAAGGCAAGTAGCAAACTCACAACCAGTCCTAAGCCAGCACGGAAATCAGTTTCATCATCTAAGATTGAGAAACGGCAGTATACTTGCATTGGTTGTGTGTGTCGAATTTCAGGCTAGCGCTGGTGCAGTTCGTCGGCTTCCTCCGTTACGCGGGAAAGTTCGAACTGAGGACGAGAGTGAGTTTCGCTGGAAGATGGCGATCCCGAAGCTGAGCGCGATGGCAGCGCGTGGTCACCGGAGATGTCCGGGAAAAACGTGCACGAGAAGCTAGTGAGACAATCGGGAGAGAACACACTGGAGATTCTTGGTGTTCCTTTTTATGACAGATAGGCCGACACACCTCCTTGAGGTGGCATAGCCAATGACAATGATGCAAAGTTGGCGGGCAAGCTCTTTCTTTGTTGGTCTCCTAGCTGAATTTGCATATTTAATGACTATCAGATCGGATTTCATGCTGGAGTACGTTCTTCACAGTATCATTAAACACATCGAAAAATACATTTGTCAGCGGTGTGACATGTCTCAGTGAATAGCTCGTGTCTGGAGCTTTACAGAGAGACCAAACTCGACAGATCAGAAAGGCATAGACAAGAAGTTATGGTTTACAGACAGAATTCCACTATTAAAATGCACACTAGCACAAATACACTCATTTAAACACTAGGAAACATGCATAGGCCCTAAAATATATGAAATATATATTTCAGCATAGTGGTAGTTTACAAATACAGTTCAAAATGTATGATTGTGTATTTCTGTGTGTGTCTGTGTGTGTGTTTTTGTGTGTCCCTGTGTGTGTGGGGTGTTGGAATGTGGATCTGGTCAGTCTCTGGGGGGGTGCTCCTTTTGAAGTCACCAAAGTGAGGAAGTTGTCGTTTTCTGTTTACTCTCACAGGTCCACAAACCTGCCGAAAGTCACAGTCGTCCAGAGCCGAGTTAGTGATTAACAAACAAAGTTCATCAGGTTAAAAGCGTTTAAAAACTCCAAAGTTTATTGACTCTGAACGGATCCATCCAGACGTTACAAAATTGTAGTGTTGCAACTAATGATTATTTTGATAATTGATTAGTTGGACAAAATGCCTAAATTATTTTTTTAATTTATTAAAAAACCCACACTATTCAGCATCCTGCTCAATGCTGTCCTTCAAGCAAATGTACCAACTGAATGCTATGCAAATATGTATATAGTGAATATATCTATATCTACATTATATGCGATCAGCCAAATCGTCTGAGTCACAAGATTTAAAAATGGGGTAAGATTTTACTGTGTGAGTTTGTTACTGGTTAAAAGAATGAGACTTAAAAAAATGATCAAAGTTAAATAAGAATTGTGTATTTACAATATTCACAGGAACTTTAAAACAACACAATAAAACCAGGAAAACTCAGTCTGTTAAATATAATTACAGTATTTGTTTCCTAAATGTTTCATTATAAGCAATTGTTATTTTTTGCTGGTGTTTTGAAATGATAAAATGACTTGCATTTGAATAAGAGTGTTTTGTATTAATTGCTCTACACAGACTATTAAATTCTCTAAAATAATATTTGATCACACATTTCTCTGTGAATTAGTTATATTGAATAAACCAGCTTCATCTATCAACAACATATACAACTTTTTCTCATACCTCTCTTGTTTGAATAATGTCTTCATATTTACTGTAATGACTTTATTATTCCACAGGGTAGATCCATGTGGTGTGAAGTTAAAAGTAAAAATTGTCTTCCAGAAGTGCAATATCTGCTTGTAGAAATAAGAACTCACTCTTGAATGCACGCTTTGGTATATGAATAATGGAACCTGTCATCATGCCGATGGATCTATTGATGTTTTATGGGGAAATAATGTTTATGGATCAGTGAATGCATTCATGTTTTTAACATGACTGTGGTATAAAGTAGGGCGAGGCCGAGAATCATGGGCACAATTGCTAATGAGAGACAAATATCAGTGCCACATTCAAGTCTAAGGGGATATAAAGGAATGAGGACATTTAATTCTACCGAACTACTCGCAAAGCTGAAATACTACACACACAGATACGTTTTTTTTTTGACAAATTAGAATTGTGAGGTAACACAGCGCTGTTTCACTTGGTATAATGCTACCATACTTAACTGCATTTGAATGTGTTACAAGTTGTAATGTTATTCTATGTATTAGTTTATTGGCTGTACAAGACTAATAAACATATTAAAAACACATTTTAGTTCATATTTCATGGTGTCTCAAAATAGCACAGTTGAGTAGACTTATGTTCATAAGATTATCTTAAGAAGTACTAAAGAAGAATTTTTAGTATATTAAAGGGATACTTCAGGATTTAGCATTAAGCTTTGTATTAGCAGAATACCACTAGTATTTTCGAATTACCGTGCTTTCCCCCTTCATATCAGCCCGAGATGAGAGATTTATGCACTTTTATTCTGTAAAAAAAGCCTCTGATGACGCAAAAATCGTCATTTTGCGTCATCGGAGGCTTTTTTGGCCAGAGGCTTAAAACTACAGCCAGTAATAGCAGGTAGTT
Organism: Chanodichthys erythropterus; assembly: GCF_024489055.1. NCBI lineage: Eukaryota > Metazoa > Chordata > Actinopteri > Cypriniformes > Xenocyprididae > Chanodichthys > Chanodichthys erythropterus. The sequence goes on from NC_090232.1 coordinate 55,776,951, forward strand.
CCGCATTTTTTCACCACGTCCATACATATGCGCGTTTGAGCTCACGGACACAGATCAAAGATTTTATCAAAAGTGGGTGTCAATTATATTTTTAAGCTTACAGTAATTAACTTTATTTTGTCTGCACTACATCAGTGGTTCATCTCGCAAATTTATCGGTCTCTGCAGTCATCTCAACCAATACAGTAACAGGCTTTTGTGGTAACGTTAGCATAAATAGATAAATAAACTCAGTTTTACAGAACAGAGGCTTTACTTTGATGACAGTCAACTTATATGGAACTTATATGTAATTGTCTATCTAACGTTACTTTGCTAAGTTTGCAGTTTTACTGCTACCTACAACACTACATATAGGCTCCTGTGTTATCAGTCTAGTATCAGCGAGTCTTACCTCTGGGCGAATACGCTTAGTACCAGATGGCCCAGGCTGTTTGTCCTCTGGGAAAGTGAACATCGATGGTATCGCGGTGTCCTTCAGGATGGTTCTCTTCATTGCAAAGATATTTGGTTCGTAGTCCTCTTGCTTGAAATGGAGACTACATATTCTGCGTTTTTTTAGGTTTTCTATAACGGTGTCATCTCCAAACTTCGGGTGTTTGATGGCCCGCAGCCACTGTTTACATCGCTCCAAATCTTTAACTTAATCGGAAAATGATGGAAACTTACTTGTCTTTTCCTGGTTTTGGGTGTACATTCAGGAACAAAGCAATTTAGCACCATTTCGCTGTAAATGTATGAACTCACGATTTATTTGTTTGAATTTTCCTGGTAATGCCGCCTGTAACCGATAGGCGTGGTTTGGGCATGGCCTCGCAAGGGCAGCAAAACAAGTGCATTCTGGGAGTTGTTGTCTTTCATCCACATTAGTCAAAAATACATTTTCTGCCTTTTCTCAGTCTAGAAAGCTCCAAATTCAAAAATAATTTCACATTTCTACTACATAAATGGCCAATTTTAAATACACATTTAGCTTTCCAGGGGTGAAGTACCCCTTTAAGTACAAAATTAGTAAGTACATTTTAAGTACATTGATGAAGTGTACTTTTTTCACCTGGGAATGCAAACAAACAAGTGTATTCTATGGCAAAGTATGTACTTTAAATAATGTTTAAATGGTGTAATATTTATGAATTTTACTTTACTCATTTCATTGTATCTGCTGTGCTCTTGCCACACTGTCTTCTGATTGGCTGTGGTTTTTAATTTATTTTATCGCTTCTCATTTTCGTGTCGTGTGTAGTGTGAACAGTCAAATTGCTTGTCACTGCTCTTATCGCATCACGCCTGGTTAGGTCACGGTGTGACATTTCATCATGTTGAGCTATATAACATTGATTTGTCTTATGTACATTTGCTTACCTGTCTATGAAGTACAAGCGGAAACCAGGGATAACGTAGACATTACATCATTGACAGGCGACAAGTAACAATGGATGGGCACTATTTAAAATTGTGAATTTCTCTGAATTTACAAATTCTTGGATGCATTTAGGATAATGTAAGCACACAATTGAATGAAATGCATAACACTGTGCAAGTGCTTTTTGGATATTTTAATATAAAAAAAAAATTACATATTGTGCCTTTAAGAGAATAAGAAAATACGAGAATTTTCTGCTTAAGTCAAAAGGATTCTGCCCAAAAGATCTCTCATAAGCCAAGGATTAAGAGATATTTTCTTACTATCTCTTCTTTCTTCTTTATTTACTAGTACTTTTGTATTTGAGTCAAGGTATTTCACTTCAGATTTAACCAGAATAAATTCTATACTTTACTCATCTCATGAATACAGAGGTAACAATTCACATTTTCTCTAATTTAGACAAGATGCTCTTGAAAAAAAATAAAAAAATAAAAAAATAAAATAATAATGCCGCTGGAGGTCAAATGTGTGCAAAAGCAAAACAAAAGCTCCTGGAGACTCAAACTGTGCTGCAACTCCAGACTAAACCATGACTTGATCGAGCAACATTAGAAGAAATGTGACGAATCTCACCTTCTGCTTCTAAAGCATCCAGAACGCTCAGCTGCTTTCATGGGAAGAGCATCACTGGACTCTTATTTTCTGCTCTTTGTTGAAATGATTTATTCACTCCAGCTGAATAATGTTGAATCTGACAGATGTTGTCGAGGCTTCGTTCAGGTGGCCTGATGTTGGAGGAAGACTGAGACTGTTGTAGAGACATGAAGCTCAGAGAACATATTCTTAAATATCTGTGCTTCAGCATTATTATACAACAAATCAGATTTCAGCTGTCTTCTATCAGGAGAAATAAAGGAAAGGATCATAAGGACACAGAAATAGTGCTAATGACATAGAAGTGGCACAACTTACCCAACATTAGGGGTAAAGTATGTTGTCACTGGGGAATTTGAATTTAGAATAAATTAATAAAATATTAGTTTTTTGTGCATTATCCCATGACAGTCTTACTTTACAGCACATTGTTCAGAATGTCTACCATTCAGAATATTTTCCATGCAGTGAAATATCCAAATTATTCCAATGTTAAATTCTGAGACAACAAAATAAAGTTAAAAAAAAAAAAAAAAAACATTTTATTAGAAAAAGAAAATATTTAATGTTTCTCATTACAGTTTATCAAAATTTTGTGTGTTTGCAGAGAAATATTATCACATAAAAAGATCTGGATTATATTTGCCACAACTATCCTTTTTAGACACATTCTACATTTCATACTTTATGTAGAGAAAAGTTTGCTCACCAAAAATAGAAAAATATTTATTTTATGTTCTCACCACAGGTGGCGCTTCGAGCTTAATGGCTCTTCATCAGTCAGTGAACACAAGAGCTGCATCTAAAATCACATACTTCCCTACTATTGAGTAGGTGAAAAACACTGAGACAAAAGAAGTGTGTCTGAATTCACTGTACTCATAAAACAATATCAAAACATACCCGGATGACCTGCTACATCTGGTGAGATTCTGAAGTTTGCAAATGATGGACACTTTACTATCCCATGAGGCCATGGGAGAGGATATATGAATGGCAGTGAAGTGATGTAACGTCACATGGTAATGACAACATGGCGAATGTAGCATGTCCAGATTACATTCATACTATAAAGAACATATGTTTTATCTGTCGTGAAGTAATTACTCATTAAAAATAATTACCTACTCAAGAGAGTGTGTGATTTCGGATGCAGCCATACACTGATAAGCCCTTATACAGACAAACCTAGATCACATGATCCCACATGACAACAAAAAAGGGCAACAAACAAATCACATAACTAGAATAAAAGTGAAAACATCAATTATCTGAAAACAAATATATACATATCAAGAAATACCTGACTGCAAAAAAATTCCAATTAGAAAATGGCTGACTGCAAGAAAACAAAAGAAAATACCAACAACATAACGAACATAATGCAATAAATCCACACATACAGATCAATAACATAATTAAAGAAAAGGCTGAATATCAAATTCTTCATTGAGACCGTTAGATTATAATAGATTCAAAGTGTAAATCCAATATGCTTCACGTTTTAAAATCTTTTTTTAATATATATATATATATATATATATGTATAGTTTAACAGTATATTTATATTATTTATATATACATATTTTTATATTGATATATTCATTTAATAGTTTAAAATGTAATTTATCAACTTAAAAAAGTGTTGTTCACTGGACTTCTAGGGTTGTGATGCCTAATGACAATTCAATGTTCAGCAATATGAGTTTTAAGCTATCTGCTCGGTTTGTCCATGAAAATCCAGAAGGGCAGTGTAACTTATAAATGACATTTGCTGTTTTACAGGAAATCGTTCCTCGAATCTTAAAACTTTTTCATCTGAAAGATCTCAGTGCATAACCCAGAGTACACTGACCCTTCACTGATGTCTAGTCCACACTCCTCAAGATCTTCTTTGTAGGAAATCAGATTACCTTTCTCCAGCTGTTTAAAGGCCAGTTTCCCAAGATTCAGAAGAATATGATCAAATGACTTGGCTTTAGGTTTAGGTGCAGGATGATCATGGTATTTTGTTTTCATTTGTTGCTTCTAAGAAAGTAAGAATTTTTACTGTCCTCTGTAGTTGAGCCTTTGAGAAAGAGGAAAAGTGATAATAGGTCAAAGAGTAAGAGATCTCACAGATTTACAATATTGAACTGTGTTTTGACTGAAATGCCGTTACATTATTTTTTATATACATTTGTAAACAAACATTCTGCTAAAAGTCAGTTATTTAAAGTTACTATATACAGTTCCTATTTAAACCTTCAACACTATACAGTACCTTCATTGATCCTTGTTGGTGTATTGTGTACTGCAGGGTTTCAGCTGTAGTTGATGTTTAATGGGCCTGTGATAGTGTTTCTAGTGAGTACAGGAGCATTTACACTTGCACCTGTGTCAGCTGTTACACCAACACTGTCTCCAGTGGGAGTGTTACTGCTCATCTTCACTGAAATAGAGACAAAGGCACATATACAAGCTTCTTAAAGTGATTTCATGACATTAAAATTAATGATAATTCTCTTTATTACCATCCTTGTGTTTGTTCTCTAACTGTTTAGAAAAATAGTTCTGGTTCATCTTTCTCAGTGTCTCAACACACTCTGAGATGCTCCAATCAGGATTTTTACAGCAGATACTGATCTATTTAAATGACTTAAGAACATACTGACAACATCGAACGTTCAAGAAAGCGTAAGAAAACTGATCAGAGGCTTTAATAGTGTATGGTATTCTCTTGAGTGGGCTTTTTCTAAATGCAGTATGATTTCCATTTACATGATTGTGACTCACACTCAGTAACTATGTTTAGCGCTGCAGTTGTTCATATCGTGTACTTGTCTAATTTTCATTTTTGTAACTATATTGTTACAAAAAAATGTCTCTGTTACGTATGTAACCCTCGTTCCCTGAAGGAGGGAATGGAGACATCTCGTCGAAGAGAACCGATGAATTGAGATCTCGCTAGAGTGACCAATCTGCTTGCGTGCTGAAGTGATGTTGTTAAGTATCTCTTGGGGTAAGTCACCTAGAACCTCTGCGTCCCATTCAGGGGCCAGACATGGAGTTTCCAGAGGTCTGGGTGTGGGTGCCACAGGGGGCCCCGTCTCTGAGAAAGAATATCTTTCCTCAGAGGAATCGGTCAAGGAGGGGTTGTTGCGAGGAGCATCAGATCTGGGAACCAGGTCCAGCTGGGCCAATAGGGTGCAACTAGCAAGACCTGCTCCTCGTCCTCCCTGACCTTGCACAGTGTCTGTGCAAGAAGGCTCACTGAGGGAAATGCATATTTGTATAGACCCCGGGACCAGCTGTGTGCCAGTGCATCCGTGCCGAGTGTTCCACTGGTCAGGGAATAGAACAAATGGCAGTGGGTGGTTTCTGGAGAAGCATACAGGTCTACCTGTGCCGCTCCAAAACAATGCCAAATCAGCTGGACAGCCTGGGGATGGAGTCTTCATTCTCCTGGGAGCACAGCTCATGATAGCCAGTTGGCCACATGGTTGAGTATGCCAGGAATGTGAATGGCACAAAGTGATCTCAGATGCTTCTGACTCCAGAGGAGGAGATGGAGGGTGAGTTGCAACATGCGATGGGAGCGTGGACCACCCTAATGTTTGATGTACACAATTGCCACAGTGTTGTCCATCCAGACCAGCACGTCTTTGCCCTGTAGGTGCTTTTTTAGGAGGCTCAGTGCAAGACGTACTGCCAGAAACTGTTCCAGGGGTACTCCTGCCCACAGAAACAAGGATTCTGACCACGGCTAAAAGTTTGGTGACAGGCCGGTGTGACTTTCACCTGGTGACTGCCGCATTGCCATTCTTATCTCGGGACCCCAATGTCTTCATGAAAGTCACAGAGGCGGCCCTTGCTCCCATGAGAGAGCGTGGGGTTCACATCCAAGCAGTGTTACAGCTGCTGTGGCTGCCATATTCCCCAAGATCCTTTGAAAAAGTTTCGCCATCCTGACTTTGAACATGTTCAAGCAGTTTAGCACGTCCCTATGTGAGATGTGCTGTCCGTTCGACTGAGTCCAACTCCATACCGAGAAAAGAGATCCTCTGCACTGGCAAGAGTTTGCTCTTTTCCCAGTTGACCCAAAGTCCCAACTAGCTGAGGTGACTGAGCACTAGGTCCCTGTGTTTGAATAACTGATCCTGGGACTGTGCTAGTATGAGCCAGTCATCGAGATAGTTGAGGATGCAAACCCCACGCTCTCTCTTGGGAGCAAGGGTTGCCTCCTTGACTTTTGTGAAGACATTGGGGTGACAGGGACAGCCTGAAGTGCAGGAATTTGTACTGATATGCGCATGAAAGACCTGTGTCGAGGGAGAATCAAGAAATGTAAGTACACATTCGTCAGGTTGGTTGCTACAAACCAATCTTGGGGACGGATGCATTCAAAAATGCGTTTATGCACCAACATTTTGAACAGTAGCTTGTGTAAGGCTCAGTTCATAGTGTGTGAGAAGGCTTGGTTGTGTCTCTCACTGCTGCCCGCTGGCAACAGAGGAGAATGAGAGTGGTCCGGTTCTGCACCATCCACTGTTCTCTGTACCCTATTGGGACTAAGAGAGGAAGGAAACTGCTCTTTTTTTTGACAAAGTGGGAACTGCTGACTGTGGGGCCAGTGGCGGAAAAGGTATGCGTGTACCCCTTGACCATCCCACAATCGAAATTTTTTTAACCCCCTGAATGAGATCTGGGAAGCGCTTATCAAATAAATTTACTTTACCTGCCTCACTATTCAGACGTTGCTCGGATCTCTTAGGATTTATCTGATCAAGTTCATCTTTCTCAATTATTGCAGTCCAGGCAGACTTCTGATCCTCTTCTCTGATAAGAGTCATTTCAAAATCATTCTCCAGACGTGTCTTTACCTTGAAGAAGTTTGGGTCAGTTTCTCTTCTGAGTGTGATCCCTTCTTTGGGATGGATAGTCAAGGCACCTGGAACGTTAAGAATGTGTGGCGTTTTCATCCGAAATGGCCTGTCAGGTCTGGGATGCGGGATTGGGTAACTTGACTTTTCATTCTTCTCAACTTTTTCTTTTGCACAATCATCAACCGGAAAAAAGTAGACATGTAGAATGAGAGGAACTTTAGAACGCATGTAGAGAAGAAGATCGCAGTGTTCATCCACTCGCATTATCCAACTTATTATTAATGTTTTAAGAGAGAAGGATGGTTGGACAATCTTAGCATGGAATCGGGTCAACTGCACAGGTTCTGTTGTTATTCCCTCATCTTTTACGGTGAGGACTTTCACAGCATCTTTGAGAGAGGGGTCAGACTCTCCTAAACAGGCGTAATGGGGCAGATGAACTTCCTCCAGTTTCCCTGAGATCACCGTCACGTCAATCACTGGAGCGATCCGGTTACACTGCAGCCTCTTCAGCTCTTTGTTGAGGAAGTGTCCGTCTACAGTACAGTACTGAAGGGTAACTTCATAGTCACAAACCCATCGCATTCTGGTCCTGACACACTCGTAACGGCCTGGGTCAGTGCTGACCCTGAACTTTGACCCTCCTTCATCTGTACAGGCCGACGGCTCAATCTGAACCCACTGATCAGAATCAGCTATATGGACACAAGACTGACAGTTCAGCAGTGGGTGAATATTGAGCCCAGAAGGTTTGGGGTCAGAGAACCTGTGAAGAACCAGAAGAAGGAGGAATGAAAGAGTCAGATGGTTTTAAACAAGGTAAAAAATTAAATGATGAATAAACTAATAAATAAAACTCAATACTTGGCTGGTGACTTTATCTACATAAGTTAGCACAAATTAACAATAAAAATAATAGTGTTTAATCTAAGTTAATGTTAATTTCATTGTTTATTAATACATTATTGAAATCAAAATTTGTATCTGTCAATATTATTTAATGAACCTAAAGTAACATTAACTAACAATGAACAATTTAATTTTTATATTCCATTTGATAAAAATCTCATTAAAACCATAATAAAATCAGGTTAGTATAAAGGTAGTGTATAATGCTGTGACTGATGCCTGTTATGTCTGTCACTAATAACAAACATATATTTATAAACAATCATGCATTTTCTAAATGAAAACTATACAATAGTTTAAAAACAAATATAGTTTAATGAGGGTTTAAGATATTTTTTATGTAGGCTCTATGTTTAACTAGTCTGCATGAAATTTATGTTTAAATGAACTCTAAATATGTTATGTATAGCTAATTGCCACACCTGCTTAGCATTTATAACGTAAACAATCTTTATTGATATGAAAATACCCCAAATCAAAAGAAAAAACACACAAATCATATACTTTCGTAATTGTGTGTTTATTAGCTTCTTGTTTCACATGTAGAAATGTTTCCTCATTTTGTTTTTCATGGAGCTCAGAATGAGGAAGTGTGCATAACAAAGTCATGCAGGTATATGGTTATGCAATATGATTGACAGCTCCAGACCGATGCTCACTGTCATAATTCATGCAAACCCGGAACAGGAAGGAAAAATATATATTTATTGGTATTGTATGAAAATATATTGAAAAATATCATATCGTGCATCACTAGTGTTTAGTGATGAATGAAGAACAGAGGATTGAACTATTAATCACAGTCTGGAAAAATTCTTCACTAAGACACAGTATATTTCACTCACCCAGTTGTGTGTGTATCACTGTCGTTTCTCACAGGAGGTTGTTTGATGTCACACAGAAACACTGAGGAATTACACTCATAAACACCTAATCCAGCATAGAGAGATTCAGTGAACGTGGTGTTGAATGTGTGTAAGTGTGTGAGTGTATATATGTCAGAGACGCTGTAGAAGGACAAAGTGCCGGCCGACACGTCCACATACACTCCTACTCTATTAGAGGATGAACTGATGTCAGGTATCTTAGTGCTGTTCTTATTGTGACACACAGAGAATCCATTATCAGTGCAGTTCAGACTCCAGGATTTGTCATTGTATCCAAACACACAATCTTCACTCCATCCTTTCCTGCTGATTCCTTTATATGTCACTGATATTTCAGCATGTCCACTCCATTCAGCCTCCCAGTAACAGAGTCCAGGCAAACCCTCTTCACACAGAACCTGACACCACTTCTCAAATCTCTCTGGATGATCAGGATACGGCTGATTCTTTAACACACATGTCACCTTCCTGTTCTTATCAGACAGAATGAGATAAGTGTTTGCTGTGTTTGGATCCAGTGTGAGATCACAGGCATCTGAACACAAGAAGAGAGAAACATTTCACTAAATGAGACAAATCAAAATCAAAACACTGAATGATTGTGTGTGTCGACCTACATTTTTGTGGTCCTGCTGTAATTCTGCACTCTCCACAATGATCCACACTATATAAAAAAAAAACATGTCATTAATTTTCTAAAAGTAATACAAAAAAGAAAAAGAAACACTCACAATATGTTGTGTGACGCAAACTTAGTTCACCAAAAAATGACTGATCGTTTAGCCTGATGTTGTTCCAAACCTGAATGACTTACTTTCTTCTGGGGAACATATAAGACAAAAAAAGAGACATTTCTCAAAATTTCTCCTTTATCTTTATTAGTGTTACTGGATCTTAAGTGCTGCATTTGACACTATCAACCACAACATTCTTATATGTATATCTATACTACGACATATGCTCTTAATGACAAATGCAGAACAGTTAGTTCATGCGTTCATGGCCTCAAGGCTAGACTACTGTAACGCTCTACTGGGTGGTTGCCCTACACGCTTAATAAACAAACTCTAGCTGGTAAAAAATGCAGCAGCTAGAGTTCTTACTAGAACTAGGAAGTATGACCATATTAGCCCAGTTCTGTCATCACTGCATTGGCTTCCTGTTAAACATCGTATATATTTTAAAATCTTGCTTATTACTTACAAAGCAATAAATGGTTTAGCTCCCCGGTACTTGAAAAAGCTCTTAACACATTATAGTCAGGGGTGCACATACATGTTTTGGTCTGGTTCTCGAGGGAGCACCTGAAAATGCTGCATAGTACATACATACATGCTACAAGCTGCCTAAATGTAAACTAACACTATTTGCTCACTGTAGAAATTAAATATAGGTTTGTCGTTGTTAAAGCTGTATTTTTTTTATTTTATTAATATTAACGGCATGGATGACAGCAGGAATATTAGGCTGCTGTCACTTTAACACCAAATGCACAGACCGAATATACTGACACACATCTGGTTTCTTTCTCACTGAGCAGCAGTGGACTACAGTAAAATAACACACCTTCAAGGTGTGTATAATTTACACTACTTTATTAAATGAGTCCTAACTGATTGGCACTAACACTTTTCCTGAAACTCTAACCTTCATTAAAGCGCCAGGTGAAGGGTTGCCAGATATCACAAAACACCTAAACAAGCCCTTAAAATGTAATATTGCAAAACTATCAGTGGAACGAATATAAACAATATAACTAGTATTACATCCTACAAAGTTAAAAGGCTGGAAATGTAGTTTATTACAAATAGAACAGTTCAATATAAGATGTTCACATATTATAAACTGATTGAGGATGAGATTGAAAAATAATAATTCAACAAAACTTTACATTTTAATTATAAATTGTATTTAATATCAACCGAGGGCACAGGATTTCTTACACATGGGGGTGGGGCAAGAATCGATTTTGAGTCAAATTATGACCCCAAGAATCAATATGAATTGAATAGTAAGATTCCAAAAGATTCCCACCTATAGTGTATGTGTCCATTCAAGCGCAAGTAAATGTGAAAGAGGACTCAATAAGGTGTTCAAGCACTGTCTGAAATGTGTCTATCTCTCTCTGCGTGCACGGCTATGCGCACAGATAACAACGTATGAGTCCCAATTTCCACCTCTTCTTCTGCATTTAAAACTGTTAAATGTGTAAATTGGCAAGACAAAACATGTTCAAATGATCAACTTTCACTCCCTCATGTCCCATTTATATCTGAAGGCCATATAATTTCTGTGATGCAGAAGGAATCGCGGAATCCAGTCATGAAAATGGAATTTACAATATAATGCAGATGACACATAAAATGCGCAAATTATTGGATGGTTGGATGAATAATAATAAGTAATTAATTTTGCGACATGGTCTGTGAAAGCGCAAAAGACTGCTATATAAATATATAATTTGCTTGTTCTGCATGTCTCAGAGTGAATCAGTGGTGCTGTTTTATCTATTACATACTCAAGAATGCATTATGCTCATGATGTTTTCAGCATCTGCCGTCTCACAATATGAGGGCGTGAACACATGAACATATCCAGAGCTGCTCTGAGAGAATGCTTAATGAGCATTTCATCACTTTATTTGAGAAAAACCATTGTCAACTACACTCTGAAACTCAAAGGTCTTCATTACAACCTTTCTGGTGTGCAGACGCAATCGCACTTCGGCCGCAAGTCTTTGGGGCGGGCAAAGCACTTTCAACAGTGTTTATTACTACGGGACAAACAACACCAACACAGTTTGGCACAGAGCTCTTGCTAAAGATCAAAAAGCTATCTCTGTTGTGCCAGCGTCCCTTTATAGCTTCTTTGCATGGCGTCACATGCTATGTCATAAGTTAGCACCAATAAGGATTGGATTATTCATGCTTCAGGCACTCTACGCTGAGGGCATTCCCAAAAAAGTCTTTACAGACTTAGTGCAAGTTCCCTCACAAGAATTGTGAAAAGTGTTGATTTTTGCATTATATTTAGATCTACTCCTATCACATAGAAGGTTGCAGCAATGAGCATTGAGCAGATCTTGTGAATGTAGTTAAAAGTGCTTGTTTACCAACAGGTGTCACAAATTGTCTACTATGTGTGGCACATTTTCCATGTTATCTTTGTGAATGAAAATGAGAAATGTAGATCTTTAAATTGAATATTACTTCAATATAATGTTGATGTGAGGTTGAATTGTAAATGGATGTTGTTTGGATTGTAGTCAGAGATATAACCTGACAACATGATCATTCGTAAATAAAATAAAGGTTCTGAATAAAATATTTCATATTAGAAATTAAGTGTAGGTTTAAAGTTCTGCATGTAACACAAGTAATCATATTTTTATGAAAGCAGGGATACTGTTGGAATAGCCTCTTAATGCAATATAATGACTGTGTTCAGATGAGTGAATGTTTCTCATAGCCTATCTTGTGCTTTTGTTCTTGTTTATTATTTTTATTTAGTCATTTCAAATTCTGCTTTAAAATGGTTGCACAATGTACAGCATAGTCTACAGATTTGTTTTCATAGCCTTTATATTACAGATTGTTTGGAGAACAACATTGGGCAGGATGTGGAATAATAATAATAAAAATAAATAAATAAATAAGTGATTGAAATTAAATTGTAGTTTTGGGGTTTTTCATCTTACTAATCAAAAAAGTAATAGAAAAATTAATCAATTATCAAAATAATTGTTTATTGTGGCCCTATTACAAATCTCATCTCTCTGTGTGAATTCAGTGTTTTTGACTCCCATAGTCTGCCACTACAGGTTTACACCTACCTGGGGTCAGAGGTCACTGATTTAACACTGAGTTTAGGAGGATCGTACATGAATCGGTCACTCTTCAGAGACACACAGTGTTTTGTAGGTGTAGATTTTCTCTTTCTCTTCTCCATAATGACAAACTGACTTCAGACCTGCATATGGAAACACAGAGAACAGCAGTTTGTGGAGGATCATTTTCTTCTGAAGTCCATAAAGTACTGGTTTACTGACTGTGGCCAGATTTACTAACAGCTTGCGGTAGCGCAAATCCTCTTTTGGCATTAAAAACCACTTTCGGGATTTACTAAAGACACGCAGTGTAAAATCAGCGCTGAAAAGGTGTGGACTGAGTTGTTTTTGTGGCTGACCTTATTGCATGTGCATTTGTAGGAGTTTCCCTTTCAGACGCAAAATTTATGGGAGGAGAGTATTTAAATGATTCACGCAACGTGATTTACTAATGTTTCGCTCATCAGTTTACTGCTATTTGCGCCATTAGTTAATGCCCAAAAAAAGCATGTCTTAACCCAGTTTGCGACATGGCTGCAGTTGTTGCTGCTGGGAAGAGACACCGCAAAAAACAGAGAGCACGTGGTAGAAGGGAGAAATTATTTTCCACTCGTTTTCATTTCTTTGGAATAGCAGAGGAAGACGTTATCATTTGCCAAGCCATGTTAGTCTATAGATGTGTGCGTGTTTGTCAGATTACATGAAGTGAAATGGCGAAGAAGTGAAGTGAAGAAGTGGCGCCCGTGTCGACCCGCACCTGATGAGCATCAGCTCTGCTTATTTGCATCCCAACTCTCATTTGCGCTGCTCTTGTTAGATTGCGTTGGAGCCTGTTACACTTTTCTAATGCTTAATAGCTGTTCTCCCTCCACAATAATGAGTTCCAGTGTATTCAATTGATGCAGTTAAACAATCAGATACAAAAGCAACAACTATGAATCATAATATGATTCCAACAGATTTATTATCATTTGTAGTCAAGTCATCTTCATTTACGTATGTAGCACTTTTTACAATACAGACTGTTTCAAAGCAGCTACACAGTAATAATAGGAAAATTTCTTTCTTTACAAATTGACATTGCCAAATTACTTGTCTGGCCCACATAATACAGAATTATTAGTCGTTTCCATGGATCTATGTGAACTGTAATAATTTTGATAATGTTCTATCTATACATAGGGAAAGGAAAGGAGGCCTTTGCAGGGGATAGATTAGTTGACGCAAAAAAAAGACGACAAGCAAGTATGGCAGGTTAACAGGCTAGCGAAATGCAAGTGCGTTGTGCTAGCGATAATGATTTAGATTAAAGCTAGTGATTTCAGATTAATGTGATATTAGACAATATCTGATACTATGGTGATGAGTAAGCTATATTTAACAATATAAACAAGAAGGAATGATAGTATATAGAGAAAGCTAAACGGAGCTTACAGACACAAAAAAAATGTGCCATACACATAACACATTATCTGCTTCTATAATTCAATTCATGTAAATTGTTAGGCTGCATAGATGAGGTCAGCCGGAACCGGGAACACTTCCCATAACACCTGATGTACTCGCTACATCATAAGAAGAATGGCATCTACGCTAATATTAGTCTCTCTCGGTTTATCCTGAGGTTTGCCGCAGTCTGCCAGATCCAGGCCGTATCCAGATGAGATGAAGGACCTGCGCCTAGACATGATGAAAACGCAGCCCTGATGTTTCAACTAAATTATCCCCTGTGAAGGGGATGTTTCCCATTTCCCTTTCCTTTCCCTATGTATAGATAAAACATTATCAAAATTATTCCAGTTCGCATAGATCCGTGGACACAACTAATTTTTCTGTATTATGCGGACCAGACAAGTAATTTGGCAATGTCACTTTGTAAAAAGCGTCTGCGCACATACACATTCAGACGCACCTATAGGCTAAACACGTTAATGAATGGCAAGAACGCATTTAAAGTCTTCTGTTTTTAGTTAAAAGGTGTCATTTAAGCGGCCTCTAAGTTAATAATTAACGATTTTTACAACAGAACTGATTCAATCAACAACCATCTTTAGCTTTATAATAACTTTTCCCTAGAGCTGCTGTAGAGCCAAAACAATCTCTCTCCATTAATTTTCCTATTATCACTGTGAAGCTGCTTTGAAATAATCTGTATTGTAAAAAGCGTTATATAAATGAAGATGACTTGACTTGATTTGGCAAAACACTCAGCAGCGAGACAGGAAAGCGTGTGGTGTGTGGTCTCTGACATCCTGCAACTCTTTCTATCTATCTTAAATACTTCAGATGAAGAATTTCATCTTCAAGACAGATAAAGACCCTAAGGTCAACAACAGAATGGCTTCAGAAGAAGATGATCATCAATGTTTTGGACTGACCCAGTCAGAGCTCAGATCTGAACCCAATCAAAAAACTTGTGCAATGACTTGAAAAAGGCTATTAAGGTCCTATGAAACCAGTTTTACACAAACCAGCCATCAAAAATACGTCAGTATGTCATAACCGATCTTCTTACTAAAGCTGAAAGTCTGTGAATCGACGCCTGGAAGTATTTAGTATTTACTGTAAGTGTTTACTTTCCACCTTTGTATATTTCAGATTGTAAAGAACCCGTAAATTAATCACAAGTAAAAGCAGAATCCCTAGAGCTCGATATCGTTATAATCCTAAAGATGAACTTGAGCACTTTTACAAGTGTCACAACTCCATAAAATAAACTGTTAATATTTGAAGATCGAGTGCTAAAATACGAAAATATTGTACAATAATATGACATGATAACAGAAGCAGATAAATGAACTTACGGTAATGTGATATTTATGTCTGTTTCAAAACTTCTGAAGGCGAATTTCCATTTCCTTTACTTTCGTTTTCTGCACAAAGGTGTTTCCCCAGAATGCACATGCACAGAGGCCCCAATAAACCGCACCCATCACTCTGCTTCTTTTAGTTTTCACTGCATGAAGAGAGGTGTATCCGGACTAGCAAACTCCTGTATACACCACTGATTTCTGAAAGTATCCACAAGTACTCCTGACCTTATATATCAAGTTCCACCTGTCCAGATACTTGTAATGATACATGCAACAGCCATTTGTAATCCCCATGGCAAATTATCCTCTCAAGGATTTTGTCCGGGGACATTTTCACACTTAAACCAGACAGATATTGAGCCACTGAGCACACAGACTTTCCTAAAAAGTAATTTCATTGGTCAACTTGAAATTTATCCCACCCAAAACACTTACAGCAAAGTGACTTCATTGCTTTTCTTTAAAATATATCCCTTCCAGAACCATTAAGATGAATGATTTGATTGGATCTCTTTAAAATATTTCTGTCTCAAAACCCTTAAGGTGAATGATTTGCTTGGTTTTGGTGGGTTTAATTCTATCATGAAGGATGTTTAGCACCACCTACTGTATACTGGAGTGTGTGACAGAATGACTTCCTCGATCTCTAAACCTTACTTCCATCTCTTGAAAACTGACCATAAAACTCCATCAGTTAGGTCTGAGCCCATTGCTCTGCAACTGGATTCAAGATGTCCTTACGGAGCGCTCCCAGGCAGAGAGACTGGCCCTTATACATGCTCCACTATCACTGGTACTCCTCAGGGGTGTGTGCTCAGCCCCATTCTGTACTCTGTGCTCTTCTCCCACGACTGCATACCTGCATTTCACACCAACACTATAGTAAAGTTCGCACATGATACAACTGTAGTGGGGTTGATCACAAATAATGATGAATCAGCTTATAGAGCGGAGGTGCAGAAGTTGGCGGATTGGTGTTTGGAGAATAATCTCTTATTGGACACTGGGAAGACAAAGGAGCTCATCATTGATTTTAGGAGATCCCAGGATGGGGATTATGCTCCAATCTTCATGAGTGTAGAGAGGGTGGAGAGGTGGTCCAGCATCTGTTTCCTTGGAGTTTATATTGCAGATGACCTTACCTGGGCCACAAATGCCACTGCTCAATTAAAAATGGCACAGCACTGGTTGTTTTTCCTGAGGACAATAAAAAAGGCCAGTCTGTGAGAGGAATTGCTGGTAACCTTTTACCGCTGCTCCATAGAGAGCATCATCACATACTGCATCTCTACATGGTTTCTCAGTTGCAATGCAGTGGATAGAAGATCACTTCAATGTGTCGTTTTCTGCGCACAAAGGATCATTGGAATTCGACTACCAGCACTGGAGGATATATATAGCACAAGATGTCTCAAAAAAGGCAACAAGTATCTGTAAGGACTCCACACACCCAGGTCACCATCTCTTTGAACTGTTATATCATGAACATACGTGCAATTTTGATGCTGTTTAAAATTATTTCTGCATTACCTCACTTTATGTGGCAGTATACTTTGGTTGCACTGCTGTTCATACTGTTTAATATATTGTTTAGACTATACTGTCTATTGTTACTGTTATTTTATTAGTTATTCATTACTTACTGTTTTAGGCATCTTTTAGAGTTAGAGCTAATTAAATTTCGTTGTTGTGTACTACAGTATGCATACAATGACAATAAAGATTCTTAATCTTATTCTTAATAATCATCTCTCAGCCTTTCTTCTTGACCAGGAGTGAAGGAGGATCCTGACGACTGAACACACTTCTGAATCTGCTGCTGAACACACAAACACCTGTAGAAATGACATTAGATTTCAGAAGACTCCATTAATAACTGAGAGAATGAAAAACACAAACTCCACATAATCCAAGAAAGACTCAATAAGGCCGAGTCTGAAACTACAGCCTCTACTGAGAATCAAAGCTTGAGATTGAAACAAACACTCACTGATATCTGATGTCTTCCTTCAACTGATTCTGTCCAATCAGAGGAGGATTCATTATGATCAGAAATATTTCATTCATTCAGTTCGTCAGATTGACCCAGAACACCTGATTATAAATACATGCAGATATCAGCTTTACTTTGGCATGAACATTAACGGATATTTTAGTCAATAAAATTACTAAAACTAAAATAAACAAAATAACTCAATGATATTATTTTTTTTTAAATATAAAACGTAATAAATAGTACAAAAATGTAATAATACTAAAACTGAAATTCAGCTGAAAATAATATAAAAATAAAATCTAATGTAAAATATCAGTCCTATAATAAGATCTCTTCACAGTGTGCAGTAATTATATAAACGATACTGTCAGTCGCCATAGTTGCACAAATGAATGAGATCACTGCATTTATTTACATTCAGAAAGTCTTTTTGCTGTCTTTAGATCAGTGTAAAGATCAAAATAAGCACACACACTATTTTCACTGTGACGGTCTCGAGCTCTCAGTGTGTCTGAATGTGCTGTCAGTGTAAAATATTGATTTTAAAAGAGCCGTCTGGAGACGCAGCGGTCTGATCCTTTCATCTGAAGCCCGTCTGACTTACACTCTCTCTAGAGTTCATGTTCCTGTGTGTTTCTATCAGCTCAATGATGACAACAACTCTCACAACTACAACAGTGACAGATGGAGACTCTACTGGACTCCTTTCTCTAGAGTTGTTGCTGAATTTCATGACATTTTAGTCCACAAAACTGAAGCAAAGCCTAAATGAGGCATTCAATACAACATATATTAGATTATTACTGCTCAACAGGTTTCATTCTGTCTCATTTCATCTTCAGGTTTCATCTTCTGTCTCATTACAGCAGCTGCTTTTACATCAAAGTCCATTTAAGACAAGTTGTTTCACTCAGCGGCCATATTTGAAACGCCTCTCAGGCTTTGGTGGGAGGTGCACGCGCAATCTGCGCGATATCCATAAGTTATTAAAGGATGGTTTAGTAGGCTATTATTATATTTATTAATTTAATATAAACGTGCGAACTAATTAATGGTCTAAATGAACGACTACTAGAAAAATCTTTAGTTGGGGCAGCTCTTGGCACAAGGAACCGCTCCACTTTAAAATAAAATTCGTAGCATTACGAAAAGTGCAGTAGCTGCAAATCATGTCATGCATGCGTAATGAGTCTTTTTTATATATATTTGTTCATTTTATTATTAACTTTTTATTAAATATAACATTGTAACATAAAATTGTAGGGGTGCTATGGGGGTGCTTTGGTATGTCTTGGGAGTGCTGAAGCATGCCAGTTGGTGATTGGCTCTTATTTAGACGGCAGAACTTATTCCGTCATATTGAGCGTTGCACATTCTCCCATTCAAAACAATATGATTGACGCGTCTTGCGTTATTCTATAGTCTTTGTTTTACATCCTGTGAAAACATAATCAAGTGATATGACGTTTTTGATCCGCCTGCATTGAAACTATTGTACGCGAACTACATTAATAACTATTGATTTTTACAATGGAATGAATCCATATCGAATTTATTTAAGCTGGACAATGACACATAATTTCTGCTCTTTGTTGAAATAATTTATTCACTCCAGCTGAATAATGCTGAATCTGACAGATGTTGTCGAGGCTTCGTTCAGGTGGCCTGATGTTGGAGGAAGAATTCATAATAAATAAAAAAAATATATGTCTTACTTTACAGCACACTATTCAGAATGTCTATCATTCAGAATATTTTCATGCAGTGAAATATAAAAAAATACCCTAATGTTAAATTCTGAGATCTTCTCATTGCAGTTCACCAAACTGTCATGATCCTGGTTTTTTCCCCTCTTTCTCTGTCTCCCTCTTGTGGTCACACACTCTCACGCACACACTTCCACTTCTCCGCTCATTATCTCTTTCAGCTTGTTCCCCTTTCATTCCCTTCTCCTCACCTGTCCCTGTTTCCCTCTTGATTTTCTCTGCTTCTTATTCCTTCTTCCTAGCCCTGTCTTGTTTTCGGATTATTCAATGACCTCTCGTGAGAAACGCCAGCACTTGTTGTCTTGTCTTGTCCCGTCTGAAGTTACTATTTCTGCTGTGAGAAATAAGTCTGTGTATTACCCAGCTGTGCCTGTTTGCAGAGTACCTGTTCTGCGCTAGCCCTTGGCTGTTCACCCTGGCTGCTGTCCTCATGGTTTTCAACCGGCTGTACGCATCTCGGGGTCCCTGCCTCTGTCCTCGGGGAGGTTAAGACAGATTTCCTTTGTTCCAGTCGTTCTGGCAGTTTTTTGTTCTGGCTCTGTTTAATGCCAGTGTTTTGTGTTTAATCTGACAACCCTGTGAGGACCATTTACGTTTTTCATTAAAGACTGTTTATTTCTTCCACCCCTGGTCTTCCATAATTTCCGTCTAACAGAATAATCCGACCAAAGATGGACCAGGCGAGTGGTAACCCCCTTCACAGTGCGGTAGAGCTCCAGGGTGCTCTGCTGGGCAAACATGAGGAGGATTTATCCGCCGCGAGACACGCCGTTGATTCCCTGACGGCCCAGCTCTCGGATCTTACCCAGCAGTTCCAGCACTACCGTCACGAGACCTCTGCTTCAGCTGGACAGCGCGACTCTTCGGAGCCACGTATAAACAACCCGCCGTGTTACTCTGGTGAGCCTCTGCAGTGCCGAGCCTTCCTCACCCAATGCGAGGTTGTTTTTTCCCTCCAGCCGTCCACCTATGCCAAGGACCGATCTAAGGTGGCTTATGTGATTTCTCTTCTCAATGGACGAGCTCGAGAGTGGGCGGCAGCGAACTGGGAGGCAGAGGTGGACTGCATTTTTAAGTTTTCTCTTTTTAAGGAGGAGATGATCCGAGTCTTTGACCGGTCAGCACACGGTCACGAAGCATCCCGCCTCCTATCCACCTTGCGCCAGGGAAAGAGGTCAGTCACTGATTTTTCTGTTGAATTCCAAACCCTGGCCACAACAAGTGGATGGAACGAGCCGGCACTCATCGCTCGTTTTCTCGAGGGCCTGAATTCTGAAATTAAAGATGAGGTCCTGGTTCGAGAGGTTTCTGACACTTTCGATTCCCTAGTCGAGTTGGCTCTCCGCATCGAGAGACGCTTTGAGATGCGACGAAGGGCTCGCAGAATGGAGGTTTCGCTACTTCCCGCCTCCTCGGCGACTCAGCCACCACTATCATCCGTTGCTGAGCCCGAGCCGATGCAGCTTGGAGGGCTTCGTATATCCACACAGGAACGCCAACGCAGGATTATAAATCGCCTTTGCATGTACTGTGCTGCCGCTGATCATTTTGTCTCTAGGTGCCCAGTAAAAGCCAGCGCTCGTCAGTAGGCGGAGGGTTGCTGGCGAGCGCTACATCATGGGTCTCTCCGCCTAAGTCCAGTACCTCCCTTCCTGTACACCTCCGCTGGCCGGGATCGTCAGTTTCCTGTTCTGCCTTACTTGATTCGGGGGCGGAAGGGAACTTCATTGATGAGACTTGGGCTTTGGAACAAGGTATTCCTCTCTTAGATTTACAAGATTCCACCCCCCTATTCGCCCTAGATGGCAGTTCCCTTCCTAGGGTACAGAGAAGGACCTCTCCATTGACTCTTACAGTTTCAGGAAATCATAGAGAGACTATTTCTTTTTTTATTTTTCATTCCCCTTTTTCTCCAGTGGTTTTAGGCCATCCGTGGTTAGTTCTCCATAACCCCCAGATTAACTGGGCGGAGGGCTCTATTCTCTCTTGGAAAGTGTCTTGTCATGTCGATTGTCTGTCTTCTGCTGTGTCCCCTGTCTTGTCCGTAACTGTTTTTCAGGAAGAGCCGGGTGATTTGTCTGGGGTACCGGAGGAGTATCACGATTTGCGGGAGGTCTTCAGCCGTTCCCGGGCCACTTCTCTCCCCCCCCATCGCCCGTATGACTGCAGTATTGATCTTCTCCCAGGTACAACGCCCCCTTGGGGAAGACTATACTCGTTATCCGCTCCCGAACGGGAGGCGCTCGAGAGTTACCTTTCTGATTCGCTCAACGCCGGTACCATCGTTCCCTCCTCATCTCCAGCGGGGGCCGGTTTTTTCTTTGTTAAAAAGAAAGACGGCTCCCTGCGTCCCTGCATTGATTATCGGGGTTTAAATGATATCACTGTCAAGAATCGTTATCCTTTGCCACTGATGTCATCTGCCTTCGAAGTCTTGCAGGGAGCTAAGATTTTCACAAAGCTCGATTTACGCAACGCCTATCACCTAGTGCGCATAAAGGAGGGGGATGAATGGAAGACCGCGTTTAACACGCCCCTTGGGCACTTTGAATACCGGGTTCTTCCGTTCGGATTGGTCAACGCCCCCGCGGTCTTTCAAGCCTTAATCAATGACGTCTTACGGGACATGCTCAATGTATTTGTGTTCGTCTACCTCGACGACATTTTGATCTTCTCACCATCACTCCAGGTGCACGTTCAACATGTTCGTCGTGTCCTCCAGCGTCTTCTGGAGAATCGACTTTATGTAAAGGCCGAGAAATGCTCTTTCCACGCCTCCTCAGTTACGTTTCTAGGTTCAGTCATCTCGGCAGAGGGGATCGGTATGGACCCGGCTAAGGTCCAGGCGGTCACTGATTGGCCTGTGCCCGAATCTCGCCTCGCGCTTCAACGTTTTCTCGGGTTTGCAAATTTTTATCGTCGTTTCATACGAGGTTTTAGTCAAGTAGCCGCTCCCCTTACGGCTCTGACCTCAGTCAAGTCCAAGTTTAGGTGGTCAGAATCTACGCAGACAGCGTTTGACGTTCTCAAGTCTCTTTTTACTACCGTGCCTATCCTTCTTACTCCTGACTTCACTAAACAGTTTATAGTCGAGGTCGATGCCTCTGAAGTGGGAGTCGGGGCTGTTCTTTCCCAGCGGTCCGCCGCTGACGGACAGATACACCCCTGCGCTTTTTTCTCTCACCGTCTTTCTCCTGCTGAGCGCAATTACGACGTGGGCAACCGCGAACTGCTCGCCATCCGTCTAGCGTTAGGCGAGTGGCGACAGTGGCTTGAGGGAGCTCCCGTACCTTTTATTGTCTGGACTGATCACCGAAACCTAGAGTATATCCGCAAGGCCAAGAGACTAAACGTGCGCCAAGCCCGCTGGGCTCTATTCTTTACCCGTTTCGATTTTTCCATCTCGTATCGTCCGGGTACCAAGAACGTTAAGCCTGACGCACCCTCGCTTTTATCCGTCAGCGCTTTTGGTGGTCGTCTTTAGAACGAGACGTGCGACGGTTTATTGCCTCCTGCGATACGTGTCGCCTCATTGGGTCATCCGTTAGCCTTTCGTCCGGGTTTCATCCCAAGACGAACGGTCAAGCAGAACGGACTAATCAGATTGTCGCCCGTATGCTGCGCAGTCTCACTCATCAGAATCCCGCGTCCTGGTCACAGCAACTATCCTGGGCCGAATACGCCCATAATTCGCTTCCCTCCTCTGCTACCGGTCTTTCGCCCTTCCATTGCTGTCTCGGCTATCAACCTCCATTATTTGAGTCCCAAGACTCTGAATCTAATGTTCCGTCAGTGCTAGCTTTTATTAGCCATTGCAAACGCACCTGGAGGAAAGTGCGATCTGCTCTCTGTCGAGCTAGAAGACGCATGACAGTTTCGGCTAATAGGCGCAGAATTAGAAGTCCTCACTACGTTTGCGGCCAAAGAGTGTGGTTATCCACTTCAAACTTACCTCTCCAGTCTGAATCACGTAAGTTGTCTCCCCGCTTTGTTGGACCATTCCGCATTGTAAAGGTCATAAATCCTGTCGCAGTAAAGCTCCTCCTTCCGCCTAATTTACGCCGGTTTCATTCCGTGTTTCATGTCTCTTGCATCAAACCAGTCATCCGTCCTCCTTCTCGCCCGGTCCGCGTCCCTAGTCTTGTCGATGATACCCCTATCTACAGGGTTCGCCGGATTCTCGACATGCGCCGTCGGGGACGCGGCTGTCAGTATCTTGTCGATTGGGAGGGGTATGGTCCTGAGGAGAGAAGCTGGGTTCCCTCCCGGGACGTCCTGGATCCTTCACTCATCGATGATTTCCTCCGGTCTCGCCAGTCGGCCTCAGGAGCGCCAGGAGGCGCTCGTTGAGTGAGGGGTACTGTCATGATCCTGTTTTTTTCCCCTCTTTCTCTGTCTCCCTCTTGTGGTCACACACTCTCACGCACACACTTCCACTTCTCCGCTCATTATCTCTTTCAGCAGGTTCCCCTTTCATTCCCTTCTCCTCACCTGTCCCTGTTTCCCTCTTGATTTTCTCTGCTTCTTATTCCCTCTTCCTAGCCGTCTTGTTGTCGGATTATTCAATGACCTCTCGTGAGAAACGCCAGCACTTGTTGTCTTGTCTTGTCCCGTCTGAAGTTACTATTTCTGCTGTGAGGAATAAGTCTGTATATTACCCAGCTGTGCCTGTTTGCAGAGTACCTGTTCTGTGCTCGCCCTTGGCTGTTCACCCTGGCTGCTGTCCTCATGGTTTTCAACCGGCTGTACGCATCTCGGGGTCCCTGCCTCTGTCCTCGGGGAGGTTAAGACAGATTTCCTTTGTTCCAGTCGTTCTGGCAGTTTTTTGTTCTGGCTCTGTTTAATGCCAGTGTTTTGTGTTTAATCTGACAACCCTGTGAGGACCATTTACGTTTTTCATTAAAGACTGTTTATTTCTTCCACCCCTGGTCTTCCATCATTTCCGTCTAACACAAACTTTGTGTTTTTGCAGAGGAATATAATCAGATGAAAAATTGTGGATTCTATTAGCTACAACTATGCTTTTTATTAAAATTCTACATTTCATAATTAATATACAAAAATGTACATCAATTTACCAACCAGTATGAAATACACAGACAAATATAAATATTGCTATACATTTACTTTGACATTTAATTTGCTTTACCTTTCCTGTAGAACATTTGCTTAGATGTGCAAAAACTTAAATTTATTTGTAATGTAACTATGAATCAATATTTTGAAAGACATCTCATTGCTGCACCACATATATTTTGATAACTTCTGATTAACGTCTAATGTATCATCATTAGAGAAGCCTTGGGTTTGACAGATGTTGCTGTTTTAAAACAGTTTAAAAAGATGCTCCTTGAGCTCAAAGTGTGAATCAGACCAATGTTCAGAAGTGGTAAAGCTTCTCTTCCTGAAGAACTGAGATGAATTTAGCTTTCACATCATCTCTGTGTTTGCGTATAATGTCACAGATCTTTCTCATGCTCTCCTGACTGGTTAAACTCTGTGTGATTTCTGAATATTGTTCCTCATGAACCAGTTGCTGCTGTCAAAGTTTATCTGCAATTATCTTAATATTTTCGACTTTCAGAATGAGATGTCTCTGATAAGAGACATTTGAAGATCATTCTCCAGATGTGTCTTGATCTTGAAGAAGTTGACTCACCAGGGCCGTGCACAGACCTTTTGAGGGGCATGTGCTGAAACTGAAAAAGGGCACCCCCCCTCCCCCCTCCAAATAAATAACACAAAACAATAGTTCCCTTTCAGTCGGTCACGTTCGACGTACGTCAGTAGTGGCCGACGAATTGGGATATCGCTTAGAGAGCCCTATCATCTTCGTGTAAACTAAAACAAGCCAATGGAATTGGCGTGCGATATTTGCATAATGCGCACCGCCCCCGGCAGGTGTATATAAATAGGAAGCAGATGCAATCGCACTCTGTCTTTCGCTTCGGAGCCATTCACTGGTGTCCTGTTTTAGAAGACTCCTTTCTTCGTTTGTTTTATTCTAAAACATTGCCTCAGAAGAGGATTACAGCGAGCTTCAGTGCTGGTGAAGAGGGCACGTTCAGCGAGGTCGCGAGTGTCCGAGGAGCTGAGCTATAAGCTCTAAAACTGCTGGTTTCCGCTGGGCCCTCTACGGACTGTCCAGCCGTTACCTTTGTTGTGCCGGCGGCGGATCGGATGTCGATCGCTGCATCGGAAGGTGAGTCCTCCGGGGATGATTCGGACGTGCTGCCGCCCGGGACGGTAGCGTTGCCCGAGTCGGATCCCGAGCTTACGGCTGTGCTCTCCCGGGCCGCCTTGTGCGTCGGGCTTGAGTGGAACCCTCCACCCTGTCCCGGCCCATCTCGGTTGGACGATTGGTACTTGGGGGGGGGGTCGCGCTGGTCAAATCTAGCGTCCCGCCCCAATGCCTTTCTTCCCGGAAGTACACGATGAGGTGACCAGGTCTTGGCAAGCTCCGTATGGGGCTCGTACAGGGCCTGGTCCCTCGTCCGCCTTCACCTCCCTGGACGGCGGGGTAGCCAGGGGGTACGCGAGGATCCCGCCAGTCGAGCGGTCTGTTGCGATGCAGTTGTGTCCAACGGCCGCTGGCTGGTGCGGTGAGCCGCGTCTCCCGTCCCAGGCCTGTGAATTCTCAGCCGGTCTGACTGAGAAAGCTTACAGTGCCTGTGGGCAGGCTGCCTCTGCCCTGCACGCGATGGCCCTTTTGCAGGTCTATCAGGCAAAAGCGCTGTCGCAGATGCCCCAGGAAGGTCCTGACCAACAGCTGCTTGGGGAGCTGCGCGCTGCCACTGACCTTGCCCTCCGGGCAACGAAGGTGACAGCGCGTTCTGTTGGCCAGGCGATGTCTACTCTGGTAGTCCAGCAACGCCACCTCTGGCTGACCTTGGCAGACATGAGGGAGACCGACAAACATCGGTTCCTGGATTCCCCCGTGTCTCCGGTCGGCCTTTTCGGCGACGCGGTGGAGAGCTGTGCCCAACAGTTCTCCGCTGCACAGAAGCAGGCTGAGGCTATCAGACATGTCATGCCATGGCGGTCCGCTGCTGCCTCCACCCAGCCGCCCGTGGCTCAGCCTCAGCCCGTTCGTCGCCGAGGGCGCCCGCCTGCGTCTTCCTCCTCCCCTGCTAAGTCGGCAAAGCAGCAGCCTACACCAGCCAAACAGCAGGGTGTCGGTCGCGGACGTGGTGCCCAGCCCGTCTCTGCCAAGCCAGGTGGCAAGCGGTCTGGAAAAACTCGGCCCTGAGACGGGCGACCTGGAGCGGAAGGTTCCTGCCCTTTGGGAGAGTATTCCATCTGCTCTCCCACCCCCGGAGGAGGGCCGGGGGGGATTTTGTGGCGGCTGTCCATCTACCGCCGCTGGCTCTCCGGAGTCCACTTTGCCACAAAAGAGCAGTTTCCTCAAACTCCAGGTCACAACAAGGGGTGTCTGCCAGTGTGCCAGGCTCCGCCTCACCGCTGACTGCTCCCTCCCCATTCGCCAGCAGGTGGCAGTGTGATGGTGCAGACCGCGTCCCGTGCGCTGTCTCCCATGCACACTGCTGCCTCGCAGAGTCCGACCCCACTCCGGGCCGCCCCCAAGCCCTCCGGGTCGGGTCCCTCTCTGCCTTGCTGCCCCACCCCCGGTGCGTCTGTGGTGCCTTTGGTCCTGCTGGCTCAGTGTCTGGAAGCGTGGATCACGCTCCCCAGCCTGTCCAGTTGGTTCATTCGTACTATCAGACTCGGCTATGCGATTCAGTTCGCCCGGCGTCCCCCGGTCTTCAGGGCTGTCCACTTCACTCCGGTGTCGTTGGGCAGTGCACCTGTTCTCCGGGTGGAGATTGCTGTCCTCCTGGCGAAGGGTACAATCAAGCCGGTCCCTCCAGCCGATGTGAAGTCGGGGTTCTACAGCCCCTACTTCATTGTACCGTAAAAGGGCGGTGGGCTACGGCCAATCCTGGACCGTCCCCAGGATTGGTTTGCAGCAATAGACCTGAAGGATGCGTACTTTCATGTCTCGATTCTGCCTCGACACAGACCCTTCCTAGGTCGGTCTGCGTTCGAGGGTCGGGCATGTCAGTACAAAGTCCTACCCGACATGGTTGTAGCTCCCAGCCGGTTGGGTCTTCAGGTCAACTGGGACAAGAGCAAACTCGCCCCCGGGTAGAGGATCTCTTGTCTCGGTCTCGAGCTAGACTCGGTCACACGGACTGCGCGTCTCACCGAGGTGCGCATCCAGTCGGTGTTGAACTGCCTGAGCTCGCTCAAGTGCAGGACAGCGGCTCCACTGAAAGATTTTCAGAGGCTCCTGGGGCATATGGCATCTGCAGCCGCGGTAACGCCGCTCGGATTGCTTCATATGAGACCGCTTCAACACTGGCTCCGCGGCCGGGTCCCGAGATGGGCGTGGCAGTGCGGCACGCTCCGTGTCCCCGTGACACCGAGCTGCCGTCGCACCCTTGTCCGGTGGTTGGACCCTTCGTTCCTGTGGGCCGGAGTACCCCTCGAACGAGTGTCCAGGCACGCTGTGGTCTCCACAGATGTCTCTGCCACGGGATGGGGGGCCACGTACAACGGGCATGCAGTGACAGGTCTTTGGACGGGGCCTCAGCTGCATTGGCATACCAATTGCCTCGAGTTGCTAGCGGTTCGTCTTGCGCTGGCCCGCTTCAAGAAGCTGTTGTCAGGCAAGCACGTTCTAGTCCGCTCACAAAGCACTGCGGCCGTTGCGTACACCAACCGTCAAGGTGGTCTACGCTTCCGTCGCATGTCGCAACTCGCCCGCCATCTCTTGTTGTGGAGTCAGAAGGATCTGAGGTCCCTTCGGGCCACTCGTGTCTCAGGTGTGCTCAACCGTGCAGCCTACGAGCTGTCACGGCAGCATCTACTTGCGGGCGAGTGGCGGCTCCACCCCCAGGCGGTCCAGCTGATTTGGCAGCGTTTCGGCGAGGCCCAGGAAGTCCTGTTTGCCTCCCCGGAAACTGCCCTCTGCCAGTGGTTTTATTCCCTGACCGGCGGCACGCTCGGCACGGATGCCCTGGCACACAGCTGGCCCCCGGGTCTGCGCAAACATGCGTTTCCCCCAGTGAGCCTTCTCGCACAACTCCTGTGCAAGGTCAGGGAGGACGGGGAGCAGGTTCTGTTAGTGGCTCCGTACTGGCCCACTCGGACCTGGTTCTCAGACCTCATTCTCCTCGCGACAGCACCTCCCTGGCCGATTCCTCTGAGGAAGGACCCCCTGACTCAGAGACGGGGCACCCGGTGGCACCCGCGTCCCGATCTGTGGAACCTCCACGTGTGGTCCCTGGACGGGATGCGGAGGTTCTGAGTGATCTCCCGCAAGCGGTCGTAGACACCATCACTTCCGCTAGAGCTCCTTCCACTAGGAATCTCTACGCGTTGAAGTGGAACCTGTTCGTCGAATGGTGCGCCTCTCGCCGAGAGGACCCCCGATCATGTTCGGTCGGATCCGTGCTTTCCTTTCTGCAAGATGGGTTGGAGCGAAGGCTGTCTCCCTCCACCCTCAAGGTGTATGTTGCCGCTATTGCCGCACATCACCATGCAGTTGAGGGTAAGTCCCTGGGGAAACACGATCTGATCGTCAGATTCCTGAGGGGGCCAGGAGACTGAATCCTCCTCGCCCTTCCTCCGTACCCTCTTGGGATTTGACCCTGGTTCTCACAGCTCTCCGGGGTCATCCCTTCGAACCTTTGCAATCAGTCGACCTGAAACTAATGTCTCTTAAGACGGTTCTTCTGGTTGCATTGGCTTCCCTGAAGAGGGTAGGGGATCTGCATGCATTTTCGGTCGACGAAACGTGCCTAGAATTCGGGCCCGGTGATTCTCACGTCATCCTGAGACCCCGGCCTGGATACGTGCCCAAGGTTCCTACCACTCCCTTCAGAGATCAGGTAGTGAACCTGCAAGCGCTGCCCTCGGAGGAGGCAGACCCAGCCCTAGCTTTGCTCTGTCCCGTCCGCGCTCTGCGTGTTTACGTGGACAGAACGCGAAGCTTCAGAACCTCAGATCAGCTCTTCATCTGTTATTGAGGCCAGCAGAAGGGAAAGGCTGTCTCCAAGCAGAGGATGGCCCACTGGATAGTGGATGCCATCGCCTTGGCGTACGAATCCCAGGGCGTGCCTTGCCCGCTCGGGTTGAGAGCCCACTCCACCAGAGGGGTGGCCTCTTCCTGGGCGCTGGCTCATGGCGCCTCGCTGACAGATATCTGTAGAGCTGCGGGCTGGGCGACACCAAACACGTTCGCTAGGTTTTATAGCCTACGTGTAGAGCCGGTATCCTCACGTGTACTCGCATCCACTAGTCGGTAGACATGTTGTACCCACTCTAAGTGTCGGCTTGCAATGCCATTCCCGCCACTGGCCGGATACGTGCATACCTTCACTACAGTCGCGTTCCCCGCTTGGCGAACCCTGTCGAGTTCCTCCGCCTCCCCCTTCGGCTCGGACATTGCGGAGTGTCTGATGCCAGGCCTACATCCGTCGCTGACGCTGTCTGTTGGCTGGGGCCCATATGTCGTGACCCCTCTACGTGAGCGGTCCCATATGTGTATTTTCCACGGTTTAAAACTCCCTACGGGCCGAGTCCGTGTCTTTCCCTTAGCAGAGCCAGCTCTGCTGTCACCTGTCAGATGAGTCTCCCCCTACCAGGTGGAGCCATCCCAGGGACTCCATATGCGTACTGCCCCCCGGGCCAGTCCATGTGTGTATTTCCCACGTAAACTCCTCCCCCATTGGGTAGGTAGTGGTCTCCGCAGCGTCCCTTACGGGTTCGCTTCCCCAGTGTGTCTAGTTTACTTAGTGGGTAGTGGTTAGACAGCAGTAGACTCTCTCGGTGTAAGCTCGCCCCCTTCACCGCCAGCCGGTGCTTTGGGCGGCTGAGCTTGTGCTGGGCACTGGAAGGGGTTTCGTAACTGTGGCGCTTTAGTTGGGATCCCAATTCGTCGGTCACTACTGACGTACGTCGAACGTGACCGACTGAAAGGGAACGTCTCGGTTACGTATGTAACCCTCGTTCCCTGAAGGAGGGAACGGAGACGTACGTCCCGTCGCCACAGTTTCTGTACCCTCGCTGTAGTGCGGACACCAGTTGTCTCCTCAGCGAAAAACAGAGTGCGATTGCATCTGCTTCCTATTTATATACACCTGTCGGGGGCGGTGCGCATTATGCAAATATCGCATGCCAATTCCATTGGCTTATTTTAGTTTACACGAAGATGATAGGGCTCTCTAAGCGATATCCCAATTCGTCGGTCACTACTGACGTACGTCTCCGTTCCCTCCTTCAGGGAACGAGGGTTACATACGTAACCGAGACGTTTCAAAAAGATTTATATTTATTCACTATTAATGACAGCTATATAGATAATATATAGATATACAGGGTTTCAGGGCTTCTTTAAAACTAATTACAACAGCAATCTTCTGTGAGCCATGTGCTTGAAGATGTTTATGACTTCACTGTGATCCACTGGCATGTCCCTCTCAACAAACATTAATACACACACATTACATTCTGCATGTTAAAATATAAACAAGCACAGTGACCTGATGATTCTGTAATGTTATTTAGTTACTACAACATTACTGTAGTAAAACCATGTTTTACTATGTTTATACATGTGAAGACGAGCGGGGAGTATACAATACTAGATTAAAAAAATTATCTAGCGAGCAAATACACGCATATTAACATCGTAAACATTAACCATACTGTGTGACCATATAAGTTGTAATATGATTACGTTAAATTATAATGAATTGAGTGTATCAGCAGATAGCCATCAAAAATCAAATAAGAAATTTCTTAGAAATATATCGTACCTAGCTGACGAGGAACTCAAACTCAGCTGATGAGCTGTGTCAAACTCAAATGCAGTTACACCGGGTTATTGACCAGCGAATATGAGCATATACAATTTGTCCGTCATTAAAACGATGGTATCACATTAGGCTACGTCATCATAGGTTAACTTATGAGCGCTCAGTTTTTCCGTTTGTAAAATACGTTTGGCCAAAATCTCAATTCATAAAAGATGTAGTACTACTGTATGCACAGGCTATTTGGCTATTGGTATTGGCTATGACTAACTTAGATGGCAAATGGCAAATAGACATACTAGTGTTTCTTTCGTAAAGACAACGTTGTACTTATTCAAAAAACAAGATATTTATTTACCATTGCAAGACATTCAGCTGCTCTGCTGTGGAACTTCAGTTCGCTGCATTCAGGGGGCAGAGTTAAGAGGTCTGACTGACAGTTTGAGCGGAACCAAAACCATTTTGTCACAAGCTCTTTTTAATACCTTTATTAGGCTAAATATATTTACAAATCAGACAGACAGATGTAAAGGGTGACTGATATCATTGATTTATTGAAGAAAATAAATAAATAAAATAAAACACCTCCAAAAAAAGGGCACTTCGGAGTATAAGGACAAAAAGGGCATGTGCACTGCACAGGTTGAGCATTCTGGTCCTGACACACTCGTAACGGCCTGGGTCAGTGCTGACCCTGAACTTTGACCCTCCTTCATCTGTACAGGCCTACGACTCAATCTGAACCCAAAGATCAGAATCAGCTATATGGACACAAGACTGACAGTTCAGCAGTGGGTGAATATTGAGCCCAGAAGGTTTGGGGTCAAAGAACCTGTGAAGAACCAGAAGAAGGCGGAATTAAAAAGTGAGATGGTTTTTATGCAGAGTGTACAAAATTAACTGTTGAATAAACTAAATAAAAATTGTCGGTTGAATGGTGACTTTACGTTACTTAGCATGAACTAACAATGAAAAATACTAAAGTGTGTATTGAACTCAAATTGCAAATATTAATTTTAAAATTTATTAATACATTATTAAAGTCAAAATTTGTATCTGTCAATATTGTTTAATGGACCTGAACTAACAAACTAACAATTTAGAGTTTAATTTTTATTAACTAACGTTAACAAAGATTAATACCTTGGATCCTAAAGTAAAGTGTAACCAACAATTCAAAATCAACAACATACTAACAGAAAATTAAAAGCATTAGTTTAAGATTTACTTTAAAACAATTTTCACTCAGAAATTGCTGGTAGATTCCATAAATAATTACAAAAAATGGCAAATAACAGTGAAAACAGTATTTTCTTGTAAAACACACTCTTGGGATAACTTTTAGGGCGTTGAATATGGCAGAACTCCATGTTTTGACATATATATATATATATATATTCCACATGACAAAAATCACATTAAAAACATAATAAAATCAGGGTTTTTCATGACAGGCAGTTTCACAGAGATAAAGTATAAAGCTAGTATATAAAGCCTCAACTGACACCTGTCATGTCCTTCACTAACAAACACATATTTATGAACAATCATGCATTTTTTAAATATAGTCTATATAGTTTAATCATTGGCAAGTTATTTATATGTAGGCTCTATGCAAGCAGTCTGAGGTGGCACAGGAATGTTCATTATCCAAACATAATAGTTTATAAGAGTTTGACTATAAAGAATTGGACTGATTTAGTGCTTACAACACAACTGTCTACAGTTAATTGTGCTTGATTGTGATTGAGGGAGTGCTGGAATAGATCAAGTAATACAGAGTGAATTTTACTATTTTTGTCTTATTCCTCACCTGCAGGCATATTAATAGAAAAGAAGCTCACACTACAGCTAGAAAATTACAGAAAATTAATAGCAAATTAAAGTTTAGTGATCATGTGTGATCAGGAGCTTGAGAAATACTGGTAAAACAGTCAGAGACCTCCAAACTCTGAAATTGAATGAAAAAATAGTTTTTGCTCAAAACTAACTAAAATGAAAATTAATTAGTTTATAGTCCCTGCAGGAAAGACTTGGTGTTGTTTCCAAACAAAGGAAAATATATTTATTGGTATCGGCATCTGCTATCAGCCAAAATATGTTGAAAAATATTGGCATATCAGGTATCAGCAGAAATCTAATATCGTGCATCACTAGTGTTTAGTGATGAATGAAGAACAGAGGATTGAACTATTAGTCACACTCTGGAAAAATCAAGACAAAGTGTATTTCACTCACCCGGTTGTGTGTGTATCACTGTTGTTTCTCACAGGAGGCTGTTTAATGTCACACAGACACACTGAGGAATCAGGATAAAGCCCAAATCCAGCATAGAGGGGTTCAGTGAATGTGGTGTTGAATGTGTGTAAGTGTGTGAGTGTGTGTGTGTCAGAGACACTGTAGAAGGACAGAATGCCAGCCGACACGTCCACATACACTCCTACTCTAGTAGAGGATGAAAGGAGAGCAGGTATATTAGTGATGTTTTTATTGTGACGGACAGACAATCTGTTATTAGAGCAGTCCAGACTCCAGGATTTGTCATTGAATCCAAACCAACAGTCTTTCCCTACTTTCCTGCTGATTCCTTTATATGTCACTGATATTTCAGCACGTCCGCTACATTCAACCTCCCAGTAACAGCGTCCAGTCAGACTCTCTTGACACAGAACCTGAGGCCACTCATCAAATCTCTCTGGATGATCAGGATA
This sequence comes from Chanodichthys erythropterus, assembly GCF_024489055.1. Taxonomy (NCBI): domain Eukaryota; kingdom Metazoa; phylum Chordata; class Actinopteri; order Cypriniformes; family Xenocyprididae; genus Chanodichthys; species Chanodichthys erythropterus. The sequence continues at coordinate 55,810,563 of NC_090232.1, forward strand.
CGGCTGATTCTTTTCCACACGTGTGATCTTCCTGTTCTCATCAGGTAGAACAAGTTCAGTGTTTGCTGTGTTAGGATCCAGTGTGAGATCACAGGCATCTGAACACAATAAGAGAGAAACATTTCACTAAATGAGCCAAATCCACAACAAATCACTAAATGATTGTGTGTAGACTTACATTTTTGTAGTCCTGCTGTAATTCTGGTCTCTCCACAATGATCCACACTATAAAACACAAACATGATTCATATTCATTTTCTTAAGGTCAGACAAAAAAGAAAAAGAACCACACACAATCTGTTCTGTGACACAAACTCAGTTCACCCAAACATGATCGATCATTTAGCCTGATGTTTTTCCAAATCTGTATCACTAACTTTCTACTGTGGAACACAAATGAGCTGTATTATACTGTGTAAATGCATATAAATGCCACTTCAGTGCAGCTTCTCTGTTTCCTCTGCTTTGCAAAGATGAATTTAATTGAAATATATTTAATTTGATTGATAACAGCCCTATTGTGTCTTATTATGCTAACTGAACTACTGATTACATGTAAGAATTTGACACAAAAGATTATGCATACATTTAATTAGGTTAGAAAAATGGCTTTATAAGAGAAAAATTACTATAAATGGTAAAAATCAATTTAAACGTATTGGTAAAGACCATTTTTATCACTGCTGCAAACTGACCACCACAAAGAATATGAAGAATATCAAAAAACTTTAGGAGTCAGCATAGGCCTGGGCGATAAAACGGTATCGATATTTATCGACGGTACGTCTTAATCAATAGCTATAGAAAAAATGTTTGATATAACTCTCGATATAGTTTCACTTAAATGCATTAAAATATAAAAAGACATGAAATTTGCTTGCATGAACAACTCTCAAGCTCGCTCTGTCCCTGGGTCACAAACAAACGCACTACTCTGTTCAAAATGAAACACTGTATCGTGATCATTTTTTAGCTATATCGCCCAGCAAATGTGTTAATTTGTGCCATCGCTTGCAATTTGATTATTTGTTCTTTTTTTATTACTCTCACTTCAGGACATAAAGTTATTACAGAGAAGAAAAATTGAACCGTTACAACATTGTTAGCTTATTTTGTTCCACCCAATAAACAAAATAATGAACTTTTAAAAAATGGCAACATATGATCCCTATAATAATAACTACATTCAAATTAGAGTAACCGTTTTGTGATCAAAACACCGGGCCTCTTATTGCCCCACATACTAGAGTATCTGCAGGGAGCAGTTTGGATCCTTCAGTTTGTCAGAGAGCAGCATGACTCCTGAATCTCCAGGGTGATTGTAGCTCAGATCCAGCTCTCTCAGGTGTGAGGGGTTTGAACTCAGAGCTAAAGACACATAACCACAGCCTTCTTCTGTCACCATACAGCCTGATAACCTACAGACACACACAGTCCGATCATCTACAGACAAACATCAACATTATGACCGGCAGACTGTAAATAATATCTCATATGCTCTTTATACCTCAGTATCTGCAGCTGACAATTTGGGCTCTTCAGTCCATTAGAGAGCAGCTTCACTCCTGAGTCATGCAGGTCATTGTTACTCAGATCCAGCTCTCTCAGGACACAGTTTTGTGTAGAGCTTTGTAGAGCTTGAGATTGTAGAGCTGACGACACAATTTCACAATGCTGACCAGTGAGATTACAGCCAGAAAGACTAGACGAGAATAAATACAGCACAATAAATTGAGGTTCAGGGTGGCTTCCTTTAAAGGGCAGCAGTAGGTCCTTAAAAAAAACTAGAAAAAATAAATAAATAATTGTAAATACAAAAATACAACATAGATGACATATCAAATGTTTAAACTGAGAAAATGTATCATTTTAAGGGAAAAATAAGTTGATTTTAAATTTCATGGCATCAACACATCTCAAAAAAGTTGGGAAAAGGCCATGTTTACCACTGTATGGCATCCCTTCTTCTTTTATAACAGTCTGTAAACGTCTAGGGACTGAGGAGACAAGTTGCTCAAGTTTAGGAATTGGAATGTTGTCCCATTCTTGTCTAATACAGGCTTCTAGTTGCTCAACTGTCTTAGGTCTTCTTTGTCGCATCTTCCTCTTTATGATGCGTTTCTATGGGTGAAAGATCTGGACTGCAGGCTGGCCATTTTAGTACCCGGATCCTTCTTCTACGCAGCCATGATGTTGTAATTGATGCAGTTTGTGGTCTGGCATTGTCATGTTGGAAAATGCAAGGTCTTCCCTGAAAGAGATGACGTCTGGATGGTGATCCTCTTCCCATCTTGACTTCTGAGAGACACTGCCACTCTGAGAGGCTCTTTTTATACCCAGTCATGTTGCCAATTGACCTAATAAGTTGCAAATTGGTCCTCCAGCTGTTCTTATGTACATTCAACTTTTCCGGCCTCTTATTGCTACCTGTCCCATCTTTTTTGGAATGTGTAGCTCTCATGAAATCCAAAATGAGCCAATATTTGGCATGACATTTCAAAATGTCTTACTTTCAACATTTGATATGTTATCTATATTCTATTGTGAATAAAATATAAGTTTATGAGATTTGTAAATTATTGCATTCCTTTTTTATTCACAATTTGTACAGTGTCCCAACTTTTTTGGAATCGGGTTTGTATAATATAATCCATACAACATTTACAATTTAAAAAGCACTTATTCTACACTAACATTTTCAGCAACAAGAAGTGTATTCTTCACTTAGTGTAGAACAGTGTTTCCCAACCCTGCTCCTGGAGGCACACCAACAGTGCACATTTTTGATGTCTCCCTTATCTGACCCATACATTTTTAGGCCTTGCAGTCTCTACAAATGAGCTAATAAGTTAAATCAGGTGTATCTGATTAGGAAGAGTTGGAAAATGTGTAGTGCTGGTGTGCCTCCAGGAACAGGGTTGGGAAACATTGGTGTAGAAGATGCTTCTGATTATCAAGCTGTAAAAGCAGCAGTGTTAAGGGCTTATGAACTGGTTCCAGAAGCCTATCAACAAAGATTTAGATCCTGGAAGAAAAGTGAAAAGCAGACGTATGTTGACTGTACATAATATCTTTGTCTATTTTAATCGTTGGTGTGTAGCTTCTGATTTAACCCCCCTTTTTCTTTTCTATAGTTTAATTCCCATCAAAGAAACTGAAAAATATCACAACTGTTACAGTCCTCATGTTTCTGTTTCCCCTGTGATCTATTTTTCCCCAGTCTGTTTGATTAGTTCATTTGATTCACCTTTGTCTAGTTAAGTATCTCGTTAAGTTCCCTTTGTTTGCCTCATGTATATATACCTTGTGTTCTCCTTCAGTCTCTGTCCGTTCTCATTTGATGTATGTCGTGTGTATGCTGAATTTCTGAGTTTAGTTATTAAATCCTGCCTTCATTGTTCTTCTTTGTCTGCCTGATGTTTTATACCACACATAACGTAACAACAACATTATGCTTTGCTTATATTATTGTGTTTTAAAGGGGCTTGTTTAGCTTTAATGTGATATCTAGCAAAGCTTCACTGGAGCCTTAAGAAAGGGGGAAGAGTTCAGAAGAGTGTATATGGAGAGCAGACAATCAGGCATTGTTTGTTACCATGGCAAACGCTGAACTTGCTTCTCGTGTGCAAAAATATAAAAAAAATGCTTGACGTCTGCCAGACTGCAGGCAATTATACATTATTAAAGGTGCCCTAGAATCTATATTTCATAAGATGTAATATAAGTCTAAGGTGTCCCCAGAATGTGTCTGTGAAGTTTCAGCTCAAAATACCCAATAGATTTTTTATTATACCATGTTTTAACTGCCTGTTTTGGGGTGGGATTAAAAATTGGAAAAATTGCACTCATTCGAGTATAAGCGCGAGACATCACTGCCATGGTCAGAGTGCGATCAGACCTCAATAACCGAGTGCTGAATGCAGTTGGACATTGTGGTGTTTTAGAGGTAAAAAATGCTATAAATACTGTTCAGTTTCTCGCACAAACTGATCGTTTTGTGTCTTAGGACACCAATGTGTCGTCACGAGCCACAGAGTTTAATTTGGATTTGTCTATGCAAGTTTTATTTACTCTTATATACGAAGTTCATATTGACACACATTATACGGCTGACAGACGGCAACAGTTGGAGTTAAAAATCATCAATTGTGTTCTACTGAAGAAACAAAGTCACCTACATCTTGGATGCGCTGGGGGTAAGCAGATAAACAAAATTTTCATTTTTGGGTGAACTATCCCTTTAATACTGCCTTGCCTAGAACATGGGCTGGCATATGCAAAAGTTGGGGCGTACATATTAATGATCCCGACGTTGCGTCACAGTCTGTTTTTTGTTTAGAATCGCCTGTTTTTCTGTGGTGTTTTTTATGCATGAGATTTACATATGAAGGAGAAAACAATGGTGTTTGAGCTTCATGGTATGTCATTTCCATGTTCAGAGCTCTAATTATTCAACTATACCAAGGTAAATTCAATTTTAAATTCTAGGGCACCTTTAAGGCTATTTTCTGTTCATTAAAATATTAATATTGAATGATTGATATGATTTTTACCCCATGCATAATTAACACTCACAGAGCTTTTGTGCAGTTGATCACAGCTGGTATCAGTCTTCTTCTCCCCTCATCTGATGTGTTGTATTTCTTGAGGTCCAGCTTATCCAGCACCTCCTCTGACATCTGAAGCATGTAGGCGATTGTTGAGCAGTGAGCAGGAGACAGTTTCTTCTCTGACTGTTTGTGTGATTTCACAAACTCCTGAATCTCTCTGGGCAGAGTCTGATCTTTCACTTCCAGCAGACAGAGGAATAGATTGATGGATAGACTGTCTGAGAGATTATGAAAACCATCTGGATCTTTGATCTTCTCTTTAATGTCCAGCGTTATTCCTCTGATACTCTCTGAGCTGTTCTCTGTGTGTGTCAGTAGATCTTGTAAGAGTCTCTGATTGGACTCTAGTGAGATGCCCAACAGGAACCGCAGAAACAGATCCAGGTGACCATTCACACTCCTGAGGGCTTTATCTATTGCTGATCTTAGAAGAGAATACAGAGAGAACACATCAAATCTGTAAAATCTAAATTCAAGCAGTGGCTCATAGTTCTTGACCACATGTGAGAAAAACACATAGAAAGCAGCGAGAAACTCCTGAAAACTCAGATGAATGAAGCTGTAGACTTTTCTCTGATGAATCACAGATTCCTCCTTAAAGATCTCAGTGCAAATCCCAGAATTCACTGAGGCGTCAGTGACGTCTATGCCGCTCTCTCTCAGGTCCTCCTCATAGAACATCACATTGCCCTTCATCAGCTGCTTAAAAGCCACTTCAGCAAGTTTTACAATCACTTTTCTGTTGGACCTGAGCAGTTCTTTTGTTTTTTTCTCTTCATACTTCTGATTCCTTGTGTTGATCTGAATCAGCAGGAAGTGGATGTACATTTCAGTCAGAGTTTGAGGTATTTCTGCACTCAGATCTTCTTTCAGGAGCTTTTGAAGCACAGTGGATGAGATCCAGCAGAAGACGGGTATGTTGCACATGATGTGGAGGCTTCTTGCTCTTCTAATGTGTGAGATGATTCTGCTGGCTTGATGCTCGTCACTGATTCTCTTCCTGAAATACTCCTCCTTCTGAGGCTCATTGAATCCCTGAATTTCTGTCCGACGGTTGATGTATTTGGAGGGGATCTGTTTGGCTGCTGCTGGTCTGGAGGTGATCCAGATGAGAGCAGAGGGAAGCAGCTCTCCTTTCATGAGGTTTGACATCAACACACCCACTGATGAAGTCTCAGTCACATCAGAAACTTTCTGAGCATCTGAAAACATCAGTGTGATTCTGCTTTCATCCAGACCATCAAAGATGAACACAACTTTACACTCCTCATAAATCTTTGAGTCCAGATCTTGAAGTTCAGGATGAAAGTCCAGCAGAAGTCTGTGAAGACTGTACTGATGATCTTGGATTAAGTTCAGCTCTCGAAATGGAAGCACAAACATGAAATCTACATCCTGATTGTCTTTTCCCTCGGCCCAGTCTAGAATAAACTTCTGCACAGTGACGGTTTTTCCGATTCCAGCGATGCCTTTAGTAAGAACAGTCTTGATTTGGTCTTTCTCCTCACATCCTGGTTCAGGTGAGGATTTAAAGATGTCATTGCAGTCGACTGGAGTGTCTTGTGAGTGTTGTGTTCTGGCTGTTTTCTCCATCTGTAAAACCTCATGTTCTTCATTCACTCCTTCACTCTCTCCCTCTATGATGTAGAGCTGTGTGTAGATCCTGTTCAGGAGGGTTTCATTCTCTTGGAGTTTCATTCCCTCAAATAATCTCTCATACTTGTTCTTCATGCTGGTTTTGTGTCTGTCTTTGACTCTCTGTAGTTCAACATTCACTGGTTGAAGAGAATCCTGGTCTCCAGTCTGATCATCTCTATTCACACTAAAAAAAAAAAAAAAGATCAAATAAAAAAATGTAGTACAATTAAAGGCTTTAAATGTATAAATACATTTTAAATATTAATCACATAGTAAATTAATAGAAGTGTCAATATTGTATTCTCTGTACATTTAGGGACAGATTTACTAAAGGGGGCAAATTAGCGTGAGAACGCAATTCCACAAATGCGCCGATGGGAGTGGCCAGTTTTGCGTGCGATCTGCTGACGCACAAAGTAAAGATCACAGACGCAGTCAAATCATTTACATAATGACCAACGCAATCTAACAATAACAGTGCAAATTAGCATTGGAACACAAATAAGCAGAGCTGATGACCAAGGTTATAATCGTTAACGAAAACGAACGAAAAAACGAAAACTAGGTGGGAAAAAACATTGTCGTTAACTGAAATAAAATAAAAACGAGGCATTACAAAAAACGATAACTAACTAAAACTGTAATGTGTGTTTGGCAAAACTAACTAAAATAAAATAAAATTATAGATTAAATGTCCTTAGTTTTCGTCTTTATCAATGTCTTTCATAGAGCAAATAACGTTCAGCTGCATTTCCTTTCCCTGCGTCTCTCACATACACGCGCGCGCACACACACACAGCCCCTCCCGTCAGTGCACGCCGCGTCTCCATGAGAATGAGTGTTGGACTTTGAAAACAAGTTCGCTAAAGGTTGGTATCTCGTGAACACCTTTACACAAACACACATTAAAAAGTGGTATAAAAATATTTTTAATTCTGAATATAACTTTGTCAGCGTGTTAATGTCGACGCGAGAAGCGATTGCTACTATAGCAAGTTAACTAGTCACAAGTTTGAGGTAAAATGCACTTGGGATGTCGATGTCAAAAGACTATATAAGCTGTGATTCAAATATTAAATAATGTCATTTTTTTACTCTTACACTGAATGTTTGCTGCTTCAATCCAAATGTGTTTGCATAGTTCACCCAAAATGAAAATTACTGGGAGAAAAAAATCAAGTTTACAGAGTTTTAGTGTCACTGAAGGTAAACCTGCGTTGCTCATGGTGGTTAACATTACCTCTCTTAACGTGCTCTTGCTGAATGGCAAGGATTGCACTATGGACTATTGTAGCTTTTGTATGTTTTCATTTTTTTTTTTTTAACTGTATTTTATTTTTTATAACGAACAAGCTGCGATGTCACATTTCCGCTGCTTTGTTGTGTGTGCGTGAGGCGCGGGCGCGATCAAACAAGCTGTCTTTGCAGGGGACTTGCCTCATCGTCATGGCAACGGTTCGTAGTCAGGTCAGATTATGTCAGAGTTGGTTGCCGTTTGTTGGATGCTCAGACTACCAAACTAACGCCGATTAAACATGTTCAGTCCGGTGAAAACCGACTCAGACCAACGCCAACAGGGGTATCGCACCGATCCAATCAAACTCCAACAGACGAGTGAATTGGCCTTTACACTGAATGTTTGCTGCTTCAATCCAGACGAGTAGGCTATTGTAAATGTAGTATAGGGTGTGAAAATTGTACAGCTGTGGTATTTGTATAGGGTGTGAATTCTGTATAGAAGATGTGTAGATTTTTTGGCAATTTTCTGAAGGTGTCACACACACTAAAAAAATTGAAAAGCTGTATTTAAATTGTTTTGTTTTTTTTGTTATTTGTCATGTTCTTTTCTCAGATTGAGCTCCCTGACAATCTGACAGAAATGTCTTGTTGTGGCTTAAAAATGGGTTGAATATATGCGGTTCATGTGTCTTCTTTAGTCTGTTGGCTCTTTAGGTTTTTTACTGGCACACGTCACTTACACATTTTGCACTTACTGCGGAGTGTTGAGACTGTTTACATATTTGTGCCCATATGTACATTTTATGTACTGGTTTTATTTTTGAATGAATATTTTCTAAAATTGTATGATGTTTTTGTTGAGTTATTATTACACAATACTTTTTCTGACCTTTTTGAATCTTGCCCCTGACAAATAACCCAAATTACAAAAAAAGACTAAAACTAACACTAAAACTAATAAAAACTAAACTAAAACTAAGCATTTTCAAAAAATAAAAACTAAACTAAACTAGCAAACCCACTTTAAAAACTAATTAAAACTAAACTAAATTTGAAAAACAAAAAGTCAAAACGAAATAAAAATAAAAACTAATGAAAAATGCAAAACTATAATAACCTTGCTGATGACTGATGCTGATGCTTACATCAGGTGCGGGTCGACACAGACGCAACTTGTTACATACAGTACAGTCCAAAAGTTTGGAACCACTAAGATTTTTAATGTTTTTAAAAGAAGTTTCGTCTGCTCACCAAGGCTACATTTATTTAATTAAAAATACAGTAAAAACAGTAATATTGTGAAATATTATTACAATTTAAAATAACTGTTTTCTATTTGAATATATTTCACAAAGTAATTTATTCCTGTGATGGCAAAGCTGAATTTTCAGCATCATTACTCCAGTCTTCAGTGTCACATGATCCTTCAGAAATCATTCTAATATGCTGATCTGCTGCTCAAGAAACATTTAATGTGTACAATTGTACAAAATATTTGTGTACAATATTTTTTTTCAGGATTATTTGATGAATAGAAAGTTCAAAAGAACAGTGTTTATCTGAAATCTAATCTTTTGTAACATTATAAATGTCTTTACTGCCACTTTTGATTGATTTAATGCATCCTTGCTGAATAAAAGTATTCATTTCTTTAATTTCTTTTCAAAAAAATAAAAATAAAAATTCTTACTGACCCCAAACTTTTGAACGGTAGTGTATAATGCTACAGAAGTTTTGTATTTCAGATAAATGCTGTTCTTTTGAACTTTCTATTCATCAAGGAATCCTGAAAAAAAAGTACACAACTGTTTTCAACATTGAAAATAATCATAAATGTTTCTTGAGCAGCAGATCAGCATATTAGAATGATTTCTGAAGGATCATGTAACACTGAAGACTGGAGTAATGATGCTGAAAATTCAGCTTTGATCACAGAAATAAATTACTTTGTCAAATATATTTAAATAGTACACAGTTATTTTAAATTTTAATAATATTTCACAATATTACTGTTTTTTACTGTATTTTTAATTAAATAAATGTAGCCTTGGTGAGCAGACGAAACTTCTTTTAAAAACATTAAAAATCTTAGTGGTTCCAAACTTTTGGACTGTACTGTATATAATCTGACAAACACGTACACATATATAAGTCTAATATCGTTTTCCAACTGTTGGCCTAAATATATTAAATATATATATATATATATATATATATATATATATATATATATACATTGGCTAACATGGCTTGGTAAACGATATGTTTGGATAACATCTTCCTCTGGCATTCCAAAGAAAATAATTTGCGTGGAAAATATCTTCTCCCTTCTACCATGCATTCTCTGTGCCATGCAGCCATGTCACAAACTGGGTAAAGACATGCTTTTTTTGGGCGTTAAATAATGGCGCAAATACCAGTAAATTGACGTGAATCATTTAAATACTCTCCTCCCATAAATGTTGCATCTGAAAGGGAAACTCCTACAAATGCATATGCAATAAGGTCAGCCGCAAAAACAACTCAGTCCACACCTTTTCAGCGCTAATTTTGAACTGCGTGTCTTTAGTAAATCCCGACAGTAGTGTTTTAACGCCAAAAGAGGGTTTGCAAGCTGGTGCAAGCTGTTAGTAAATCTGGCCCTTAATGTATTTTATTTCAATTTAACTTAAGTTAAAAGTTAAAAGATTTTTACAAAGAAAAAGTTAATGAGACATCAGAAACTTTTGTCTGTAGATTTGAGGCTAAATCAAAAAATACAAAAAATAAAAGCTCATCTCTCTTTATGCATTCAGTCTTTTGACACCAATTTAGCACGTTTATACTCATGTGGGGTCAGAGGTCACTCTTCGGTCACTCTTCAGAGACACACAGCTGGGTTCTGGAGATGAAGCTCTCTGATGCCAAAGACTGAGAAATCAGAGAAATAATTCTTCCTTTAGTTCTGTCTGTGGTTTCATTTGTTATGATTAAGTCCAGGGCTCTGAACCAGTTCAAGGAACAAAAAATGAAAAGCGGAAACAAACAAAATGTTGACCGGAACATAACCAGAAATGGAAACAAAATCAAATTTAATCGTTATGAACAGAAACGCTAATTTGAAATGGCCATTAACCAGTTAATAACGTTATTTTATCATTCCATTTAATATTTTGATTTGGCAGTCAACCAATAACGAATTCATATAGTACAGCCTATGCAAATGTGACGCTGAGGCATCCAACATGACTGAACTGCAGGATATTAGAACATGAGTTCACACAATGTCACCGCATGTACCTGCAGCGCTTCTGTGAATGGAAAAAACAGAAAAAAACTACATAACATATATAAAAATAAAAAGGAATGTTTAGGCCTATAGGCTACGTGAAATATATTTCACTTAAATAATAAATAATTAGGTCTACAAATAAACAAAATGAAAGAAAACATGCAAGCTTTGGTTCATAGTGGCACACTACAAAGATCTAGGAAAGGACACTGAGACATTCTGCTTGTTTTCGTTATTTGACTGTCTTTTGTAAATGTATGAATGATGTCTTGCTTTTACCCATATGACCATAAATTACTGAGTACAGTTTACTGTTTCTTAGAATTAAAAAAAAAATCCAGTGGTCACGTCTTCCTTCCGCACTTTCATGATGTAATCCTCTGCGTAGCTCGCAAACTTGCGGGCTCATCTGAAGTGCACATCGAGGGTGCATATTGGCCGCAAAGGGGGTGCTCGCGAGTACCCTTCGGAAGCCTAAAATCGACAAATGGGTCACCCTACGGTCTCATGGACTTAACAGACTGAAAGTGGGTAGAAGTATGCCATTTGGGACAGGGCCTATAATAGAGTGGTAATGAGTCTGGGATGAGAAGATGATGGAGACACAAACAAGCAGGAAGTCAATGGAGACACAAAGGATCAGGAGAGACGCAGGAGCGATGGAGCATGGAGGTGAGTAGGTCAGGTAAGTGAATCCTTCTTGAAGTTGAGACCAGACAAAGTGCTGTGGTGAAGTGTGCTTGTGATGATGAGGTGATGACGATCAGGTGCGGGTGATTAGTACTCTGATGATTGTGACCTCTGTGATTGGGTTGTGATGGAGCCTGGCCGGTCTCTGACAGTACGCACTGGAAGGGAGTCAGTCCAGTGGCAGCTTGGCAGAGGGAGTTCTGCACATACTCGGCCCAGCCTAGGAATTGGTTCCAAGAGTTCTGGTGGCCATGGCAGAAGGTTCTCAGGAAGCACCCAATCTCCTGAATCTTCCTCTCAGCTTGCCTGTTAGAATGTGGGTGGTATCCTGAAGACAGGCTGACGGTCACACCTAAGAGCTTGAAGAATGCCTTCCATACCTGGGAGATGAATTGTGGGCCTCTGTCTGACACAGCGTCCTCTGGGATACCATAGTATCGGAATACATGATTGAAGAGGAGTTCCTCTGTTGTCATGGCAGTAGATAAGCCCTTCAGAGGAATCAAACGACATGATTTAGAGAATCGGTCAACGATAACTAGGATACATGTATTACCTTCCTATGGAGGTAGGTCGGTGACAAAGTCTACTCCTAGGTGTGACCAAGGGTGCTGTGGTATGGGCAAGGGAAGAAGTTTGCCTGATGGAAGATGGCGTGGGCTTTTGGAGATGGTGCAGTCCTGGCATCCCTGGATGAACCTTCTAACATCCCTGGCCATGTTGGGCCACCAGAAGCGATCTTACAGCAAAGAGAGGGTGCGGTTGGCCCCTGGATGGTCAGTGCCCATGGTGGAATGAGCCGAGTGCATGAGGTTATTGAGTTGAGCTCTGGGAATGTAGGTGCAGCCGGGAGGACACCCCGGTGGAGATGGCTTGGAAGCATTGGAGGAAGAGATCTGTTGGTCGAGGGACCACTTGATGGGACAGAGAGTGATTTGGGTAGGCAAGATGGGCTCAGGCTCCTCGGTGCTCTCCTCCGGGGTATGGAGACAGGATAGAGCATCTGCCTTGAGGTTCTTTTGTTTATTTTCATAAGAATAAAGAATTTGTAAGTTCACCCCAAGGTGACCCGTCTTCTCTTTCCACATAACAAACCTGGTCACAAATCAGGCATTAGAATTGACAGTTACTTACATGATGATGTATTACTGTCGTAAAAGTCTGTTTGCAAAGCCTGCGCCAAAATGCGATTGATTTACCAAAGAATACACAGTAAAAATGAACCGAATACAAATAAATAAAGCTCAACTGAGACATTCACGTTGTTGAAAATAAATAACACATTCCTAGCATTAGAATTCTTTGGAAGGTAATGTTATTTTTAGTCCAGTAATCCTGTATTGATCTTCTATCCTGTGTCATCTCACTAACAAGCCAATGGGTGGGGTCAAAGTTGCAATGATGAAGTAGGCATTGATCTTCTTCTACAGGCTGCAGTCTTTCACCTACCTATAGGCACATTCCACAACAAGTCGTTCTCTGGGCTTGGTTACAATAAAAGCTGTTATTTGTTTTACACTAAAAGTCTTATGGTAACAAACACAGTAGACTTTTTAATACTGTAAGACTTTTTTTTTGTTTTTAATAATTAATGTTTCTAATAGTGGATTATATCTCACCTAGTGTCACGATACTGGAATTTCCAAATTCAATATGATGCCTTGAAAAATATCGATATTTGATACCATTTTCAACACCGCTGGGAAAACCGCCATTTATACCGCCATAAAGATAATTTCTCTCTCTCTCTCTCTCTCTTTTTTTTAATTTTTTTATTTTTTTAAAAATTTGGTCATTTTGTTGTAATAGTTTATACACAGCACAGGGAGACTTTATCTGATTCGTTGAACTAAATTTACAACAACAAAACAGACAAGTAAATATTAATAAACAAATTGCAAACGATAGCACAAATAAATACAATAGAATAAAGAGACAAATAAAATAAACATGGCCTTAAGTCTGTCAGGTGGGTCTAACAGTAGACTAGTACTCAGATAAGAAATTCTACAGAAATTAAAGTAATCAAATGTAAAATAACACTGGATAATCTTTATTGTAAAAAATAAAAAACAGATGAATACTTACAATTAAAGTTACAAAAGTTATTCAGTCAAAAGCAGTTAGTGGTTTTCTTTGTTTTTTGTTCTTCGATTAACATGACAGACAGCAGGTTTATTAGGCTGTTGTCACTTTGAGAGCTTATGCACAGATCCAGTATACTGTGACACAACATGTGTTTTTTCTAAACTACTTACATACCAAAACTGAATATATTTACCTAAATACTAGGCAAGACGGACCTTTTGACATAATTTTGTAAGTATTTGACCATTTAAATGCAATTACCAACAAAAAAGAAGTCAATTCAGTACTCGCAAGCTGTTTGAGAGGTGGATTTCTATGAGTCACTTACATAGATCAGTGGTGCATGCACTTTTGATGTGAGTGCGAAACCTACAGGAATTACTAAAATTATGCACAAATACCCACAACCCCAGTGCTGAAATTCAGGCCAAAGCTATTCAACCAGAGCGAATGAGACGAGTGAGTAAGAGGAGGGTTTCAATTCACCATCGGAGAGAAGAGAGAGTGAAAACATGCCGCTGATATAGGTTTAACGATACTGCAGAAAAAGAGTATTGGAACCATTTTCATTATTGCTACATACTGAAATATAGATAATTTTGACAACACTAATCTCACCTGGGGTCAGAGGTCACTGGTTTATCACTGAATTCAGGATGATCATGCATGGATCTGTGACTCTTCAGAGACAGACAGCTGGGTTCTGGAGATAAAGATCTCTTCCTCTTCTCTCTGTTCTCCATAATGAGAAACTGACTTCAGACCTGCATATGGAAACACTAAGAAAAAATCATACACAACATTATTATTCCAGTAAGTGAAAACAAATCTTAATTCTACACACACAATGACATTCTAGAACAGAGGTGTCAAACATATGGCCTGCGGGCCAAATAAAGGTGTCCAATCCGACCCGGGGGATGATTTGAACAATAACAAAAAATAGAGATGCACTGGTCCACCGGCCATCCGAGTTTTATTTTATTTTTTAAACTTTTCTTGCACTTGAATCATGGCATCAGATGTAAGCAGTGCAGAATGACATTGACAGCTTTGTCCTGAGATGTCGCCCCATCAACAGCTGTGCAGGAGACAAACCTATCCCTTCGATTGGAATGTTACTCAAATAGCACAACATATGGGTCACTGTTTTGACTTTAGATTTCTTTAGCAGATTCTTCACAGTTTGCACAGTCCTTTCTGCTTGACCATTTGATTGTGTGAAACCAGGACTGGATGTTACATGCAATCTTCTCCCATGGTCGTCCAGCCCAGGTGAAAAAAAAAGTACACTTCTATAATGTACTTAAAGTGCTCTATTTTCACGCACTAATTTTGTACTTAATATACTAAAAATTCTTCTTTAGTTCTTCTTAACCCTTTAACTGCCCGCTCGACCAAATGGTAGAGCACATTTTGAGTCACTATATTTCACTGAGAGGAGTACCTAACTTAACTCAAGCTGATTGAGCCATCTCTACCATCTGGTTGAGGTATGTTATGCCAAAAAAATCCACTAGATGTCAGAGTGTCAATCAACAGCACTTGTCACAACACTTCCTCAAACATGGATGTCAGAAACAAAGAAATCACTCCTGCCATGTGAACTGTTCTTGGTGAAAATTTGCAAGGTAAGCACATTTTTTTTGACATATTACACTGTAAGAGCCCTAACTTTACAAAATTATGTTACTTGGTGCCATTAAAACACTTTAGTATGTTTCAAATAATTTTTCAAAAACATGCTCAACCAAACGGTTGATTTGACACTTAAAGGTAAATGCAGAAATGTTTTCAGATCATCCATTTCTGCAGTCAGAATGGACAATTTGCTGAGAAATATAAACTTCTGATCATTATTAGCTATGAATATGACAGCTATTGTTATTTCTTCATGAATATGCTGACATAATTTCTTAAATATGTATTTTTTTGCCAGTTTTGCATATTTTTTGATGTAAATATAATGAATTCATTGAATTAATGTGTGGAAATCATAATTATCAGAGGCAATTACTTCTTAAATGACATGCTGGTGAACTAACATTACTAAAATTGTAAGAGATTGTTATTTATTTGTTTGTTGTTGGTTTTTTTACAGTTACTAGATGGATGTCAACAGTTTCTATGGTACAAGAACATGCACTTTTCAGGCCCTTGCCCCAGAAAACCCCCCAGATTCTGATGCTGAGCTCAGTGATGATGATGACCCAATAGAGGATCCAAATTATCACCCTGTCTGAGAAGAGAAATGTTCATATGTCTAAAAAAAGAAGGAAAATCCTGTTGGACTACCACACTTGATGGCGTTTCTTGAATCATAAAAGCCTAAAATGCCATTATATTACTATCTTTTGCTATTTTGTTTCTAGTTTTTGAATGCAGAAAGAATGTAATGTCTTTAGTTTTGTTACTTTTAGTTATTTGTGTTATTTATTTTTGTTTATTGTTAAAAAAAACAAGAAAACGTAATTTTCTGTCATAAAATGAAAATCTGAAATATTTTATAGAATATTTCAATAAATAAACAAGATTCAATATATAAAACTATTTTATTTTGATTATGTTTTAAATAAATTAGTATTATAGTTCATATTTTCTGAATTTCATAGTATGTGTATGAATTGTTTTATTTTACCTTTAAGTGCCATCTCAACCATTTGGTAGAGGCCGATATTTTAAAAATTATGGGATGTATTGAAAAAAAATACAGTGAGTGTGATAACTAGTGACATAATGAGATAAAAAATGCAAACAAAAAATTTTTCAAATGCTTTCTTCTTGGTGGGGCAGTTAAAGGGTTAAGATAATCTTAAGAACATCTAAGTGTACTCAACTGTGCTATTTTGAGACAGCATGAAATATGAACTAAAATGTGCTTAATATACTATCTCTACATGTAAAACATGTATTTAGATACCACTTATAGTACAATTGAACCCACAGTGTGCTACAAGTGGTAAATAAATATATATTTTTAAATACAGAATTAGTATATCTTTTGTACTCACAGGTGAGCGCTTTCTTGCCTAATGGCTCCATCTTGTGGCCTGAGTAAGCAACTAGCTTGCAACTAGATTTTTGCAGCCTCCCTTTCATGTTTCCCTTCTCTGGGAAGTGAAATATGTTACAGACTTTAATCGCTTCTTTTCCAGCTACATGCAAGAACGTTGCACACTGCACCTTCTCGGATTTTTCGGCTATCATGCTAGAGAAAAGTTCAAATCTGTGAATCCAGCTCTTCCAATTTTCCAAGAGATTTCCTTGCAGGTTTAGCACCAGTGGTGGCTGTAGTTATGCCATTGTATCTGTAAACTCTTATACCGTTACTTCTGACAGCATGTTATATTTTATATTGATGAGAGGACTAGAACTCAAGAGGCAACACTTTGATACTTTTTGGGTAACAGCCACTAGATGGCGCTCCGGTAGCGCAGCCGCCATTATGGGGTGAAAATACCAACTGGACCATTGAATCCTTCACATCTTACGCACCCAAAATCTGTGAATTTCACTGACAAATCAGAAGCGCAATAGAACAGTTTTTTTAATTAAAGGGATAGTTCACCCAAAAATGAAAATTTGATGTTTATCTGCTTACCCCCAGGGCATCCAAGATGTAGGTGACTTTTTTTCTTCAGTCGAACGCAAATTATGATTTTTAACTGCAACAGCTGCCGTCTGTCAGTCAAATAATAGGAGTGATTGGGAACTTGAACAATAAGAGTCGAAAAAACTTCCATAGACAAATCCAAATTAAACCCTGCGGCTCATGACGACACATTGATGTCCTAAGACACGAAACGATCGGTTTGTGCGAGAAACCGAACAGTATTTATATCATTTTTTACCTCTAATACACCACTATGTCCAACTCTGTTCAACTTCCGGTTAGTGAGGTCTGATCGCGCTCTGACAACGTAAGTGATGTCTAGCTCTCATTGAAGTATATGGGCGAGACATCACTTCCGTCATCAAAACGCGTTTTTTGACCTCACTAACAGGATGCTGAACGAAGTTGGACATAGTGGTGTATTAGAGGTAAAAATTATATAAATAATGTTCGGTTTCTCACACAAACCGATCGTTTCGTGTCTTAGGACATCAATGTGTCGTCATGAGCCGCAGGGTTTAATTTGGATTTGTCTAAGCAAGTTTTATTTACTGTTATAGTTGAAGTTCCCATCCACTGCTATTATTTGACTGACAGACGGCAGCGGTTGCAGTTAAAAATCATAATTTGCGTTCGACTGAAGAAACAAAGTCACCTACATCTTGGATGCACTGGGGGTAAGCAAATAAACATAAAATTTTCATTTTTGGGTGAACTATCCCTTTAAGTCACCAGTAAATTGTATGGCTCCTACAGTAAATGTTGTATTGTTTTATATATGTTTTATTTTACCAGTTGTGGAATCCAACCATTCATCCATCTGAGGTGCCTACTTTATTGAGTATTTCCATTTTATGCAACTTTACACATTTATTACTAGTAAATTAATAATTAACAAATTTAAGATCATCATGTTTGCAGCGAACAATATATTTCAGACCTAGTGGAGTAATAGTAATAATATCTAGGTCTGAATTGAAATAGGCTATATTGTACGTTTTAATGGATCACGCTACAAACATAATGATCTTATAATACATGATGCATTGCTGTGTCCGTTACCACATAATTCACACTTTTGGACACTTTTGCTTTAACGGACATTAGACAACACTGCAAAATCAAGCTGTTATATTCATATATTTATTGTCCAACATTCACAATTTTTCTGATGCATGTCCTTAATTTAATTCCATATGTTGGTAATAATTCAGTGTTTATAAGCCTTTTAAATAATTTTAACCCAAACTGACTGGGTCTCTAGAGAGCAAAGGTTTTGTGACTTAAACACAAAGTGTGTAAAATAAACTGTTAAAAGGATTTGATGATCGCTAGTGATAGTATTTTATTCTGTTTTGTCATCATTCAGGTTGGATTTCAGCTTTAATGTGTTTTTTGTTTTAACAAAGCTGATGATATTGCCATAGAAACTAGTGGACTGACGACTCACTTTCACCCCAAAATGGCGGAAACGCAGGGCTGCTGCTGGGCGCCGGTGCTGCAATGGAACCTTCTATTGAGTATCGCTTCTTGTTAGTGAATATTCTCTGCTCTTGCTCAGATGCCACCAGAATCTTTTTATTTTCCTCCCGCTCTCCCCTCACGTGACAACTACGGATGCCCCATGGGCACACTGCATCCACATCCACACATGCAGTCAAACCAAATCAAATGGCTATTCTGTTTTGCAAACAAAACCGAGTCAACAAACGAGTTAAAGGAACATAACGACATAATGAAATCAGTATACATAATTAAATCAGAAGCAAATAACTGACCGTGAAGTGTCATTTGTTAAAGTTTAAAGTCTCGAAATGGCGTCTTGTCATCCATTAAGTTTTTCACTTTTTCTTTCGATTTCAGACAGTCGCTATATCAAGTGGATTCACTGAAGACTGTCTAGTTTCCACACCGGAGTCAAACGGAACGTTCTGAATTAAATTGTCCTTCGCGTCAGAAACAGTGAAGAATACGAAAAAAAAAAAAAAAAAGAAACGGGGAAGTGTGAGAAATACGGAAATAAGCGCGAACTTGACTTACCATACATCAACAGCAGGAGCTGAACCAGCGCTAATGAGGGCTGATGATCTGTTCCGTTGTTTCTACAAAAAATGAAAGAGGCGCAACTTCCTTGTGTTGACTCCAGATTTCCTCATATGTTAATAATAATAATACATTATAATGCACTTCATATTTAAACAAAATCCCAAAGTGCTAATATATATATATATATATATATATATATATATATATATATATATATATATATATATATATATATATATATCTTTTTTAGTTTTTTTTTTAAAATTTAAATATAAAAACTGTGTTCAGTAATGACATACCATCAGTCACAATAGTTACACAAATGAACAAGATCACTGCATTTATTTACATTCATAAAGTCTTTTTGCTCTGTCTTCAGATCAGTGTAATGATCAAAATAAGCACACACACTATTTTCACTGTGACGGTCTCGAGCTCTCAGTGTGTCTCAATGTGCTGTCAGTGTAAAATATTGATTTTAAAAGAGCCGTCTGGAGACGCAGCGCTCTGATCCTTTCATCTGAAGCCCGTCTGACTTATGCTCTCTCTAGAGTTCATGTTCCTGTGTTTCTATCAGCTCAATGATGACAACAACTCTCACAACTACAACAGTGACAGATGGAGACTCTAATGGACTCATTTCTCTAGAGTTTCACAGCATCATATTTAGACTAACAGAATATGAGATATTTCAATATAAGCCTCATCTGTCAGCACATCATGATCTGCTTTTCCTCTGAAACAGTGAAATGCAGTTCATTGCAGTTCTGTGGATGTTTTCCAGGTGTCGCTGGAGGTCAAACGTGTGCAAAAGCTCCTGGAGACTCAAACTGTGCTGCAACTCCAGACTAAACCATGACTTGATCGAGCAACATTAGAAGAAATGTGACGAATCTCACCTTCTGCTTCTAAAGCATCCAGAACGCTCAGCTGCTTTCATGGGAAGAGCATCACTGGACTCTTATTTTCTGCTCTTTGTTGAAATGATTTATTCACTCCAGCTGAATAATGTTGAATCTGACAGATGTTGTCGAGGCTTCGTTCAGGCGGCCTGATGTTGGAGGAAGACTGAGACTGTTGTAGAGACATGAAGCTCAGAGAACATATTCTTCACTATTAAATATCTGTGCTTCAGCTGTCTTCTATCAGGAGAAATAAAGGAAAGGATCATAAGGACACAGAAATAGTGCTAATGACATAGAAGTGGCACAACTTACCCAACATTAGGGGTTAAGCACTGTATGTTATCACTGAGGAAAATATTAGTTTTTCTGTGCATTATTTCATGACAGTCTTACTTTACAGCATTCAGAATACATACCATTCAAACCATTCAAAATATTTCCATGCAGTGAAATATCCAAAATATCACAATGTTAAATTCTGAGACAACAAAATAAAGTTAACAAAAAAAAGACCTTTTATTTGTTAAAGAAAATATTGAAGGTTCCTCATTGCAGTTCATCAAACATTGTGTGTTTGAGAGGAATATAATCACATGAAAAAAGAGCTGGACTCTATTTGCCACAACTATCCTTTTTAATAAAATTTTACAAAACATTACATTTCTTTATGTACAAAAAATATACATCAGCAATTCACCAACAATTCACCAGCTTCATGTTCAGACTAAACTTGCCAATTCACAACATTAAAGGAATGCATAGCTGATATAAAAATTGGATGACCAGTAATTTACTAAATTCAGAAGAAACAGAGATTCTAATTATTGGACCAAAAACCTCTGCTCATAATAACCTAGAATACTGTCTAACACTTGATGGCTGCTCTGTTCAGTCTTCGTCGTCAGTCAGGAACCTCTTTGACACCAATCTTTCATTTGAAAGCATTCATGACATCACTGTTTTCTCCAGAGCTGCTGTATCGATAAATGAACTAAGGGTGTTTACACGACAATGATGAACTAAAAATAGGAAAGTTTCTTTTTTTTCTCCTCTGTGCAGATGAAAACGTTATCAAAATATCAAAAACATAATACACGTGTGTATGCCATCACCGTTTTTACATATTCACATTTTCGAAGTTTACACGGAGATAACATTATCATTTTCAAAACTCATTTCAAAAACTTGCACTTTGAAACCTCTTTCAAATTTTGCATTCTCAGGTCACCAAACGCTGTTGTCATGTAAATGAATGGCCAGAACGCATTAAACTGTGAGTTGCAGGTGGCCAATGCATGCAGGGCAGAAATTTGCCTCCATACTGCCTAAGTTCTTTGACCTACATGAGATTAAGTTCATGACTTGAATATGATTATGGGGTAAATATGTATTTCACTGTACAGACAGTGATCATTATTTACCCTCGATCTGTTTTGAATCAGCTTTAAAAGTGGAAGTAGGCTTCACATCGCCCTCAGTCTGAGCGGTGAGAGAAAGATGAAACAGAATGAAAGTGACATCAGATTACACAAACACATCAGCTGAGCAAAGAGGAAAGTTTGAGTTTAACAATTACTTCGTTCTTCACACTGAATCCATCACAGTACTAAACAGTCACTCCTAACAATGAAAGAAAACATTCAACTTAATTTTAAAATATTACCTTCCATGTTCCTTGTTTTCTAACTGTTCAGCCAGAAGGTTCTGGTTCATCTTCCTCAGGATGTTCACTGTGATCTTCACAGCTTCTTCTGGTTCAAAACACGCCACCATTGTGTCCACTGTGTCGAAGATATCTGCATTCTCCATTTCAGAAGTTGAAATTCGGTCATGATTCTTCAAGTGCCACTGAAAGTGCTTCAGTTCATCTTTTCCTAGTTCCCTCAGTGAATTCATGAGCAGCTCTTTAACAGACGCAATCATCCTTCGCTGAATCACTTCTGCAGGACAAAAAGAAAACAATCTTCAGTATTTTTCACTCTAAACCAGTGGCGTAGCGTCTGGGCATGCAAGGTATGCACGTGCATATGGGCCCGGGCGGATTGGGGGCCCGATACAGTCTACCCCAGTGTAGGCTATACTTAAGGCGTCCGTACAATAGAGTGAATTGAGTGCTTGAAAACAGAAGTCCACTAGATAGTGCACAGCGCACACGCCGAACACGTCTTTCTGCAGCTAAATACTTTCAAAGGCTCGCACGCACCTCTGTGTGCGAGAGCGAACCCGTGTACATGTTCAGAAAAATGAAGTATAATAGAAATAATGTTGTCAATAACTTTCTATAGTCTATCTATGTTAAATATACTGAAAATAATTAAGAATCTTAATAAATGCCATGTCTTAGCGATGATCTATTGTATTTGCCCAGTATTTGCTTTCTGAAAACTTATGCATGCAGTAATGTAAGTAGTACAGAATTTTAAATGAGTCATATTGGTTTTCTGAAAAAAACGACTACGTCTGCACATTTTAAGATACTGCACAAGATGTGAATAAATGTAACTCGTATACTCGTTGGGGTGGATACTCTTTATTCAACGAAATAAAATGCACATAAAACGTGATGGAAAAATATTTAGAGAAGAAACTTATAGTAAATTTATTAGGAATAAAATGTGCTTAAAAAAATTAATTAATTCATAACTGGAATAATCTTCGGACTCATCGCATCTGAAATGATGCTATGATCATTCTGAAACTCCAAAACAAGAGTCGAATTGGTCAAATTCAAACGTAGACTGTGTTGAAAAGCCTTTTTATCATTCCTATAAATGTTTTTACCATTTCTGTCTGCATGTTAGTGATAATATCTTATTTATATTAAAGTCGTGGGACTCTATAAGACGACCCCCCCTCTTTTACACTCTTTGACCACAAGGTGGAATTGTGAGCAAATGAAGCCTCCAGAAATGAACCCTTTTGTGAACCACTTGGCTGAAAAGCTTCAATGCTTCATGAGTCTTCATCTCGCCATCACTAGGTTCTTCCAAAAATATTCAGGAGCCACTTATAGAAGCTTCACTTAATTTATTGCCACACTCAAGTCACAGGTGCAAATAGGTGGGAAAAAAATAAAATTAGTAAATAAATAAATCACAAATCAGAGTTCTGGGCCTCAGATGTTTCTCATGGGATTCCTCACCAGAACTGACTCAACATAAATAAATTCACAAATAACCTGCCTGATCTGTCTCAGCTGCTCATCGTACCTAAACACACGAAAAATCTTGAGAAAATGACTAGCAGTACGTGCATCATTTTCACTAGTACATTAGATACTGTTGCACCGATGAGATTAAAAAAGGTTAGAGAGAAAAATACTGTACCTTGGTACAACAGTATTACTCGCGCTATCAAGAGAGAAACTCGTAATCTAGAACGCAAATGGAGTCAAACTCGTTTAGAGGTCTTCAGAATCACATGGAAAGACACCTCGTAATGATGACATTATGAATTTATTTACTGAGAAAATCGAAAGTATCAGAAATACAATTGTAAATGTACAACCTTTAACAGAGTTTTATGATTCAACCTCAATTATTGCCCCTCAAGAACAGTTGCAGTGCTTTACAACTATAGGAAGAGCTAAATAAACTTATCACTGCGTCTAAACCAACCACATGTTTGTTAGATCCAATACCCACTAAACTACTGAAAGAACTGTTACCTGTAGCAGAAGAGCCTCTTCTCAATATTATCAACTCGTCTTTATCTCTAGGTCACGTTCCCTGACCGTTCAAGCTAGCAGTTATTAAGCCTCTCATTAAGAAACCACAATTAGATCCAAACGTATTAGCAAATTACAGATCCATCTCAAATCTTCCATTTATGTCTAAAATACTAGAAAAAGTGGTGTCGGTCCAATTGTGCTCCTTCTTGCAAAAAAACTCTATCTATGAAAAATTTCAGTTAGGATTCATATCTCATCATAGCACATACTCCTAGATCAACTACAAAATTACGGTGGTTTAGGTCGTACCTTTCAGACCATCACAATTTTGTCTATCTAAACGGGGAAAAATGTAAGATAACTATAGTAAATTATGGAGTGCCGCAAGGATCAGTGTTAGGCCCTCTGCTATTTTCAATCTACATGCTGCCACTTGGTGTTATTATAAGAAAACATGAAATTAGTTTCCACAGCTATGCCGATGATACTCAGTTATATATTTCAACACAACCAGATGAAATCTCTAAATTATCCAATCTGACAGACTGTGTTAAAGAAGTAAAACATTGGATGACTAGTAATTTTCTTCTATTAAATTCAGATAAGACTGAAATATTACTTATTGGACCAAAAACCTGTACACAGAATCTCTCAGACTACAATCTGCATTTAGAAGGATGTACTGTTACTCCATCCTCGACAGTTAAAGACCTGGGTGTTATATTAGACAGCAACTTGTCCTTGAAAAATCATATTTCATGTGTTACAAAAACAGCCTTCTTCCACCTCAGAAACATTGCTAAGATATGGAATATGTTATCTATTTCTGATGCAGAAAAGTTAGTTCATGCTTTCATGACGTCTCGACTAGATTACTGTAATGCATTATTAGCTGGTTGTCCTGCGTCCTCAATAAACAAGCTACAATTAGTACAAAATGCAGCTGCTAGAGTTCTTACCAGGTCAAGAAAATGATCATATAACACCAATTTTATCATCTCTACACTGGTTACCTTTTAAGTTCCGTATCGATTATAAAGTATTGCTAATGACCTATAAGGCTCTAAATGGTTTAATAGCTAAGTCCACTAAAGGAGGGAGAGCGTTTTCACATTTGGCTCCGAAACTCTGGAATAGCCTTCCTGATAATGTTAGGGGCTCAGACTCGCTCACCCAGTTTAAACCTAGACTAAAGACACATCTCTTTAGCCAAGCGTTCACATAATGCATCTCATATCAGATTGCACATGACTTAATGTTATGAACAGCAGTTACGCTAATAATTCTCCATTTGCTTTTCTGTTTTATCTTTGGACGCCCGTCCTGCAGTGACTAGAGAGGACATCAGCTTCAGTTTGGATCCAGCCTCTTAAGAAGACCTCAGATGGCACCAACTCCTGCAAGGACTTCAGATGAAATTATATGTATTGTGAAAAGCGCTATACAAATAAATGTGAATTGAGTTGAATTTCATTGCAAAGTTAAAAGTAATAAATAATAAATATCTTGATAGTCATTGCTGTTTTAGAGCAATGGTGTAGAATAGTACAGATGTTCTAAAAGGTAAAGCTCCTCTCTCTGAAGAATTGAGATTAATTCATATTTTACAGCGTCACTGTGCTTATGTATAATGTCACAGATCTTTCTCATTCTGTCCTGACTGGTTGAACTGTCATGTGTGATTTTTGACACAGTTTATCTGTAATGATCCCAACAGTTTTAAATCCTTGAATGAGATCTGGCCAGTGGTTATCAACAAAATGTGTTTTACCTGCTTCACTATTCAGATGTGACTCGTCTCTCTTAGGATGAATCTGATCAAGTTCATCTTTCTCAATTATTGCAGTCCAGGCAGTCTTCTGATCCTCTTCTCTAATAAGTGTCATTTGAAGATCATTCTCCAGACGTGTCTTGACCTTGAAGTAGTTTGGGTCAGTTTCTCTTCTGAGTGTGATCCCTTCTTTGGGATGGATAGATGCACCAGGAACGTTAAGATTGTGGGGCGTTTTCATCCGAAATGGCCTGTCAGGTCTGGGATGCTTGATTGGGCAACTTGATTTTTCATTCTTCTCAACTTTTTCTTTTGCACAATCATCAAATGGAAAAAAGTAGATATGTAGAATGAGAGGAACTTTAGAAAACATGTAGAGAAGAAGATTGCAGTGTTCATCCACTCGCATTATCCAACTTAATATTAATGTTTTAAGAGAGAAGGATGGTTGGACAATCTTAGCATGGAATCGGGTCAACTGCACAGGTTCTGTGGTTATTCCCTCGTCTTTTACGGTGAGGACTTTCACAGCATCTTTGAGAGAGGGGTCAGACTCTCCTAAACAGGCGTAATGGGGCAGATGAACTTCCTCCAGTTTCCCTGAGATCACCGTCACGTCAATCACTGGACCGATCCGGTTGCACTGCAGCCTCTCCAGCTCTGTGTTGAGGAAGTGGCCGTCTACGGTACAGTACTGAAGGGTGACGTCACAGTCACAGACCCATCGCATTCTGGTCCTGACACACTCGTAATGGCCTGGGTCAGTGCTGACCCTGAAATTTGACCCTCCTTCATCTGTACAGGCCGACGGCTCAATCTGAACCCACTGGTCAGAATCAGCTATATGGACACAAGACTGACAGTTCAGCAGTGGGTGAATATTGAGCCCAGAAGGTTTGGGGTCAGAGAACCTGTGAAGAACCAGAAGAAGGAGGAATGAAAGAGTGAGATGGTTTTGAACAATGTACAAAATTCAGTGTTGAATAAACTAATAAATAAAACTTGCCGGTTGACTGGTGACTTCGACTACGTTAGTTAGCATGAACAATGAAAAACACTAAAGTGTTTATTGATCTCAGTTATTGTTCATTTCAATGTTTAGCAAATCATTATTAAAATCACCTGTCAATATTATTTAATGATCTGAACTAACAATGAACAGTTCAATTTTTATTAACTAAAGTTAAAGATTAATACTGCCACAAATGTATTGCTCAGTATTAATGCATTAACAAATGTTAACTAATGGGACCTTACTGTAAAGTGTTATAAACAATTCAAAATCAAGAACATACTAACAGTCTACTATGAAAAAAACCTAAAGAGTAAATCTGTCACAGTTCACACACCTTCTAACAACTGTCGTTGTGGAAAATGTACCATCATGTAACAATGGCGATCGAGTCGAAAGGGTGGCAGATCCAAAAGCAAGCTTTATTAAAAAAAGAGTGAAGTCAAAGGCAGCAGGTCAAACACCAGCAAACAGGATCAGGAGAGGCAGGGCAAGGAGTAGTCAAAAATACAGGCAATGGTCAGGGCAGGCAGCAAACAAGCAAAAACAAGGAGTGAGTCCAGGATCAAAACACATATAGGCAAGGCAGAACACGGAAAGACATCTACTAGGAAATAAGCCAACAACAGGGAAAACACAGAGCCAACAACGAGGAAAAACACAGGATACAAACAAAAGACAAAACAATACTCAGCAATGTCTGTCTGAGGAAGTGCAGCTTATAAAGTGTTCCTGATGGGAAACAGGTCCGTGTCCCCAAGGAGTGGCTTCCAGACACTCCTAAATCTTGGAGCGAGGTGTAGCGGAGGTGGAACAGGTGCCAGGATGGAGGGCCGGGTCCATGGAAAGGAAGACGGCCTGGAAACTGAAACAGGGCAGTGGCCAGGGTGAAGAAGGCTGGACAGCCGACCAGGGCAACAGACTTTAACCCTCAGGGGTCTGAGAATTTTGGGGCCTTGGAGAAGTTTTGACATGCCCTGACATTTGTGCTTTTTTCAGTTGTTCATAAACATATTAATGGAAAAAGTGTCATTACACTGTATTCAGCACAAACTAGGCTACAATAATATGTGAGGAACATGTATGTACATGTTTGTGTTTTTGAAGGAATAACGTTTATGTGTGGTTATTGAAAAAACAAAAAACTTAAGTCACTGAAATAAGGCCAAAAAAATTATATTAAATCTGTGTTCACAAGACTTCTGGGTATTGGAGATTGTAGACTAGAGTTTTTGCTTCAAAATTATGTAAAAATTATCCTTCCTACTCCTTCATATAAAACAATAGAGAGATTTAAATTTTCTAAAACATCTTTGGTCAAGAAACACAGTATGAGTGGAGGCGTGAATCCTCATGTATAATGGGTGATTCTCACCTGAGAAGACAAAAGAATTGCATAAAGAGCTCTAATGAGCTGCATAAATAATGAGGCCTTTCAGTCAGGTAGGCTGTGAAAAAACCCTCTGTTGATCATGTCTCAAATCTCATCATAATGCAAATCAAACATACAGAAAAAATAGCAATACTGTGAAATATTATTACAATTTAAAATAATGGTATTCTATTATATTCTTTAAAATATAATGTATTTCTGTGATGCAAAGTGTCTGAACAATTATGTTACCTCTATGGCATTTCATATAGGCTTTTAGTTTAAAAGCATAAACATTTGGAGAAATACTGATGGATTCTCATATGTTTGTCAATTTTCTATACAGAGGAGTAATATTTATTCAGGATTTATTGTCATTACTATGAACGCTGGATACTGTTTTTACAATTCATACTTGAAGCCGGAGGGCGCTCTGTACACCTTTAGTCCACAAATGCCTGAGCACTAAAGAAGAATAGGCAATCAAGGAACTAACCGAACTAACAGAGGCCAGAGATCGCTAACTATGGCTATTCAAAACACTTTTCAAGAAAATAAATACACGATTGAGACGATGAATGCATGTATTGACTGAATTTGCCTCTGAATAGCGCTGGCTCCGTGGGCGTGGCCGCATTAGCGGATAATAATCACGGATTTCTGACATGGCTCTCTTTTCATACAGATTACTTAAACACAGAATATTTGTTTTCGATTTGACTTACACGATTTAAAACCTGACATTTCAATGTTTTTTTAGACATAAGTCTAATTCTTTTGTCATTAGTATTCACT
Organism: Chanodichthys erythropterus; assembly: GCF_024489055.1. Taxonomy (NCBI): domain Eukaryota; kingdom Metazoa; phylum Chordata; class Actinopteri; order Cypriniformes; family Xenocyprididae; genus Chanodichthys; species Chanodichthys erythropterus. The sequence continues at coordinate 55,839,283 of NC_090232.1, forward strand.
AAGTTACAGTTCATTTTCTGAGAACTATCAGATTGGACTTCAGAGGGAGACGAGAGATCACGCATCATGTTAGTTTTCTTTATTTTACAAAAAGCACAACATTTTGTTGTTACTCTGAGTGTACACAAATAAAAGAAGATATTCCACAGATTAATATGGTGTATAACTCTTAATTGTATGTGCAACATTGACAGAGTATTTTGAGTCTCTTTCACACTGGTTAGAAAAAAAACGCGGTGATCACGCCGGCGTGACCGCCGACCTGAGAGTGTTAAGACCCCCACGGTTGAGCAGACGACCACCAAATCAGTTCAGATTGGCTTGAAGTCCACTATGACAGAGCAGATGACCACCATTGCAGATCAAACAGGCTTAAGAACTCCCACGGCAGAGCAGATGACCACCATTGTAGATCAGATGGGCTTTAGAACCCCCACAGCAGAGCAGATGACCACCATTGCAGATCAGACAGGCTTAAGAACTCCCACGGCTGGATAGGGGAATCATAAATATTGAAAACAGTTCTTAGAGCAGGGAACACAGTGAGTTTGTGAATTATCTCTTTGGCGGGGTGGATACAAGACAAGAGTTTATAGATGGCCTCCATGGCCATAACTGGAGAGTTAGAAAGTTCCAATACAGCCTCTGTGGCTGGACTGAGACAGGATGAGAGTTCATCGACTGGGAGTGCGTCACTGGATGCTACCACCGCACAAGGAGCTGAAGCGAGTGCTACTGCTTTGTGAGGTTCTGTAGTATAAGCCACCACCTCTAGGAAAATTGCAGTAGCCGCTGTTACCTCCAAAGTTTCGGCAGCATCAGCCGCCGCATCTGGAGATTCTGCGGTGGTATACACAGTCCAGATACACCATAGAGCAACCCCCATTATAAGGGGCGCAGAGGACAGAGGAATTATCTCAGGATCAGAAGAGTTAAAATTAGTGGGTTTAGGGATACCAGCTGTGCTTACTGGCACCAGCGGTGGATCTTCCATGCCCTTGATGTCTGATGGCAGGTTCCCCTGACAGAGCATAGGAGGATTGGGGTACGCCAACTGCCCTAGGACGTTATGCAGGGATGGGAGACAAGACGTGGAGAAGAAGGTCTAGAAGGTCTAGAAGAGGCTCAAGAAGATCTGATGAGACAAGGCTCTGGAAGATCTGTTGAGATGAGACAAAGCTCTGGAAGATCTGACAAGGCGAGACAAGGCTCTGGAAGATCTGATGAGACTCTGGAAGATCTGACGAGATGAGGCTCTGGAAGATCTGATGAGATGAGAAAGGGGATCTGGAAGAGCTGTTGAGATGAGACAAAGCTCTGGAAGATCTGACAAGGTGAGACAAGGCTCTGGAAGATCTGTTGAGATAAGACAAAGCTCTGGAAGATCTGACAAGGTGAGACAAGGCTCTGGAAGATCTGACGAGACTCTGGAAGATCTGACGAGAAGAGACAAGACTCTGAAAGATCTGATAAGACGAGGCTCTGAAAGTGACGTGGCTCTGGAAGATCTGACGAGACGAGATGAGACTCTAGAAGATCTGATGAGGTGAGGCTCTGGAAGATCTGATGAGATGAGACAAGGCTCTGGAAGATCTGGCGAGATGAGATGAGACTCTAGAAGATCTGATGAGGTGGGGCTCTGGAGGATCTGGCGAGACGAGACGTGGCTTTGGAAGATCTGACGAGACGAGATGAGACTCTAGAAGATCTGATGAGGTGAGGCTCTGGAAGATCTGATGAGATGAGACGAGGCTCTGGAAGATTTAATGAGACAAGGCTCTGGAAGATCTGCTAAGGCAGGAGCTCAGAAAAACCCTCCATGGCGCTGACTGTAACATCCTTTCTGGTCATGTTAAGATGGAAAGGAAACTCTGGGATGACCTCCGTGGTCATGTTAAGATGGGTAGAAAACTCAGGGATGACCACGAGTCTGGATTCTAGGACTGGACCAAACTCTGGACTGGACTCATAGATTAAAACAAGCTCAGGAGCAGATTTAAGGACTGCAGCAGGCTTTGGAGCTCATGGACTGGAGTTGATGTGTGCGCAGCCCACATACACCCAATAGCTGTGGCCATAATGGCCAACGCTGTAATCTCTGAGGGACCAGTAAATGATGGCGATTGAGTCGAAAGGGTGGTAGATCCAAAAGCAAGCTTTATTTAAAAAAGAGCTAAGTCAAACAGTCAGGAGGTCAAACACTAGCAAACAGGATCGGGAGAGGCAAGGCAAAGAGTAGTCAAAAATACAGGGAATGATCAGGCAGCAAACAAGCAAAAACAAGGAGTGAGTCCAGGATCAAAACACAGATAGGCAAGGCAGAACAAGGAAAGACATCTACTAGGAAATAAGCCAACAACAGGGAAAACAGAGCCAACAACGAGGAAAAACATGGGATACAAACGAAAGCCAAAACAATACCAAAGAATATACACTAACATAAAGTGACACTTAACGGAACATTATTGAAATGGAAACCTCTGGTGGGGAGTGGAAGGAAGCAGCAGTGGGCGGAAATGTGACATCAAAAGATTTTGAACATTAAACAAACTGGTATAGTTTAATTTGAACTAAGAACTGGACTGTTTTAGTGCTTACAACACAACTGTCTACAGTTAATTGTGCTTGATTGTAATCGAGGGAGTGCTGGAATAGATCAAGTAATACTGAGTGAATTTGATTATTTTTGTCTTATTCCTTACCTGCAGGCATATTAATAGAAAAGAAGCTCACACTAGTCAGAAAATTACAGAAAATTAATAGCAAATTACAGTTTAGAGATCATGTGATCAGGAGCTTTTGAGAAATACTGGTAAATCAGTCAGAGACCTCAGAACTCTGAGAAGAGACTTGATGTTGTTTCCAAATAAAGGAAAAAATATTTTTTATTATTGGTATCGGCATCTGTTTTCGGTCAAAAAATGCTGACAAATATCATCATATCAGGTATCAGCAATAGGTGCATTTATATGGAGCACTGTAATCGGTTGTTTCAATCCTAATGAAAATGCTCCATATAAACACCTCAATCATAATAAAAATGCCCAAACTGAATGAAATTGTAATCGGTTTGAGAGAGGTGGGATAAACCTTTCTATAAACTGAACAAAATAAAAAGTCTGCCATGTAAACGCGTTAAACTGATTACTTTGCATCTATATCATCACGTCAAGTGGTCAGTTGTCGTCAGAATGTAAAATGTCTGCGGCAAAATCAAACTAGAGTAAAACTGAAAGAACACATTTATTAAAAACACTGAAGGAACTCAGTGAATCATTAATACGAACCTTCATCCACAAACTTCTGCTTTACTGAGGAGGGAGGGGTAGTATTGAGATGCTCGAGAGATGCACAGCCACCAAACAGGTCAGCTTCCTGTTCCCGTCTTTTCCTCATACCATCCAGCAGTAATATGCTTCAAATTTCACGCTGTTGCTTGATTAAGAGCAACACTTTACATTAAACTAGCGCGCATAAGAAATAACTGAACTCCATGTTGACAGGAATAAAAGGCGGCAAACAGGACATAAGCTAATGTGCGCCTGTCACAGAGTCATTCAGATTGAAAGCGACGGTACATGTAAACACCATATCGGATTAGATAACGTCTCATGTATACACTCCACTGAATCTTTCAATCGTTATGATTTTAATCGGAATGACAAAAAAATCCAATATCATGCATCCCTAGTGTTTAGTGATGAATGAAGAACAGAGGATTGAACTATTAATCACAGTCTGAATCCTTCACTAAGACACAGTATATTTCACTCACCCGATTGTGTGTGTATCACTGTTGTTTCTCACAGGAGGTTGTTTAATGTCACACAGACACACTGAGGAATCAGGATAAACCCTAAATCCAGCATAGAGGGGTTCAGTGAATGTGGTGTTGAGTGTGAGTAAATGTGTGAGTGTGTGCGTGTCAGAGACGCTGTAGAAGGACAGAGTGCCGGCCGACACGTCCACATACACTCCTACTCTCTTAGAGGATGAAAGGAGGAAGGGTATATCAGTGCTGTAATATTTGTGACGGAAAGAAAATCCGCTATCAGTGCAGTTCAGACTCCAGGATTTGTCATTAGATCCAAACCAAGAGTGATTCCATATTTTCCTGCTGATTCCTTTATATGTCACTGATATTTCAGCATCATATCCACTCCATTCAACCTCCCAGTAACAGCGTCCAGTCAGACTCTCTCCACACAGAACCTGAGGAACAACAAATCTCTCTGGATGATCAGGATATGGCTGATGATCTTTCACACCCGTCACCTTCCTGTTCTCCTCAGACAGAATGAGACGAGTGTTTGCTGTGTTTGGATCCAGTGTGAGATCACAGGCATCTGAACACACGAAGAGAGAAACATTTCACTAAATGAGACAAATCAGCATCAAATCACTGAATGATTGTGTGTGGAGACCTACATTTGTGTAGTTCTGCTGTACTTCTGAACTCTTCACAATGATCCACACTATAAAACACATACATGATTCATGAATAATTTTCTAAAGGTCAGACAAAAATGAAAAAGAAGCACACACAATCTGTTCTGTGACACAAACTTAGTTCACACAAAAATGATCAATTATTTAGTCTGATGTTGTTCCGAACCTGTATGACTTACAAAAAACATAAAGACATCTCAGTTTTGTGAAAACTAAAATCATACAGGTTTTCAGTGCCATGAAGGTAAAGTAATAGAACTAAAACTTAGAAATCAATATGTAACTTGGGAGAATACAGTTTAAATGTCATGGATTATTTATTTTAATATGCGCCACCTACAGGTCATGAGATCTGAAAATTGGATATTTTGGCCAATAACCTATGAACAATTTGTCAAGATTATGGTGTCTATGGATTCCTTGGGTCATTCCAAATCCAAAGATTTCAATTTTGTTAATATCAGATGAACCGTCAAAAATTGCGATATCTTTTAAAGGTGTCCTAGAACCCTTTTTCACAAGATGTAATATAAGTCTAAGGTGTCCCCTGAATGTGTCTGTGAAGTTTCAGCTCAAAATACACCATAGATTTTTTATTATTCAATCAAGCCCCCAAGCTTGAAACTCTATAATACATTGGATAAATAAAGTTCACACAGCTAATATAACCCTCAAAATGGATCTTTACAAAGTGTTATGCAGCATGTCTAATCTCATAAGTATGGTATTTATTTGGATGTTTACATTTGATTCTGAATGAGTTTGATAGTGCTCCGTGGCTAAAGCTAACATTACACACTGTTGGAGAGATTTATAAAGAATGAAGTTGTGTTTAGTTGTTGTAATTATACAGACTGCAAGTGTTTAAAAATTAAAATAATGATGTCTCTGGTCTCCGTGAATACAGTAAGAAATGATGGTAACTTTAACCACATTTAACAGTACAAAAAATTACAAAAATGTGTAAGACTTGATTTTCCTGCTAAACAAAAATAGAGATCAAGCATCCTGCAATAAAGCAATAAAACTCATTTGGAGAGAAGATTTCAAAGAAGTAGTAAAGGACAACGTCTTGCCCTAACCCCAAAAGGACGATGCCTCCCCCGCCACACACACAAACACACCTTCCCTTCCCCCTGACTCAAGTCACTGAAAATTCTTCAAGACATATAATGTAACTTGTATATATATTGTTTTTCCCTTTCATGTTTGGTATCATTTTAAATGTCTCAGTGCAATTGGTAAAATGGTCTCAATTTCACAGCAGTCACTAGTATTATGAAGAAGATTGAAAACTAAGGAAAATTCCGTCCTCTTTTTGGGTGGTGCTTTTTGTGAAAACCCACTCCTCTCCCCTAAAACATGTGTTGATGTAATAAAAATGTACAATCCTTTTGTTCTGGTCCTGGTATAAAACATAAAGTGCAAAGCAGTCAGGGGGGATCTTCTGTAGCCAGAGGCCCCCATACAGGGTGTATATGCATTACTTTGAGTAATCGATGTTATGCATTTATCATTTCTGAATTGGCTGTAATTGGTTATTTGTGTAATTGGCACAATACACTTTTTTCTGACAAATAAAATGTTATATTTGATTTACTCTGGATTCTCCTGATATCATTATTACCAGTAAATTATCGGAGGCTAATGCTGCCATAAATCTGTGTCCAGGGTAGAACAAACTGAAGGCGCATGAATGAAGGAGCAGTAGGCACTTCATCTGAAGATTTCTGTTTTACCGCTGATTAACAGGTCTGAGGGTATCGCCGGTGTAACGATTGCGGACTCAAGGTAAGATCCAAATGCAGCTTTATTAAAAGGTGAGCGTGGTCGTACAGGCAGGGGTCCGATAACAGCAAACAGGTACAGCAAGGAACAGGCAGAATCGTAGTCAGGAACAAGCAGAGGGTCAGGGCTGGCAGATATCAATCACAGGTCAGTATACAAAGCAAAGGTCAGGACAGGCGACACAGGATCGTAGACGGGAAACAGACAGGCAGACAAGATATAAACGCTTGGAAATGTATCACAGGGAAAACAAGACCTCGCTGTGAGGTGGTGTGTGTATGAGTCTTTTATAGTCCAGGTAATGTGTGGCAGCTGGGTGTGGTGATTAGTGTGGAGTGATTGTGAAGTGAGTGCAGGTGATAAGCAATGGAGGATCATGGGAAATGTAGTCCGGGATGTGACAGGAACAGACGTGATCATGACATAACGCCCCCCTCCCGGAAGGCGCGTCCTCGCGGCGTAAAAGGAACAGCTAGGGAGGGGGGGTGGGTGCATTGGAGACTGGTATGTCGACAGGAACGAGGTCCCCAATGCAGATCCAGGAACCCGGGCAGCAATGGAGGGTCAGGAGCCTCGGGCGGCCACGGTGGGTCAGGTGGTTCAGGCGGCCACGGTAGGTCAGGTGGTTCAGGCGGCCACGGCAGGTCAGGTGGCTCAGGCAGCCACGGAAGGTCAGGTGGCTCAGGCAGCCACGGCAGGTCAGGTGGTTTAGGCAACCACGGCAGGTAAGGTGGCTTGGGCAACCACGGCAGGTTAGAGTCCATAGATGACCACGGAGGGTCAGAGTCCATTAATGGCCATAAGTTGCAGTCCATAGTTTGCCATAATAGTTCTGAGGCCATTATAGGCAGTGACCGGGCAGGAACCCCACCCACAAACTCCCCACCCCTAGGTCTACTGCCCCCCCAAAAAAGTTCTTGGGGAAATCAACGGAGGACGTAGTGGGTTGATGGGCAAGGAGCTCAGGTGGTGCCAGCAGGGTGGAGCAAGGGGACTTCGTGCCCGTATCCGAGGAAGCGGACAGCTCGGTGACGGCCTCCATGGGCGTATCAGGGAAAGCGAGCAGCCCTGGGATGGCCACAAGCTGTTCTGGAACGGCAGCGAGCCGCTCAGTGACGGCAGCAGGCTCGGGCTGGTAGACTGGTCCAGAGTCAATACAACTTGAGTGCATCCTCCAAGCACGCAAGAACGCCAAGTAGTAGAAGGCCAAGACTGTCCTCCAGGCCTTGACTGAACTGACATGGAGCTCGGCCTGCTCTGGGACGACAGCGGCCTGCTCTGGGACGACAGCGGCCTGCTCTGGCTGGCAGAATGCTCCAAAGTCCATAAAGTTCGAGTTTCTCCTCAACGCACGCAGGACAGCCAAAACATAGAAAGTGAGCACAGCCCTCTGGGCCAAAACAGGACTGACCAGGAGAGCAGGCTGCTCTGGAGTGGACTCACTGGCTGGAACGCCCCCTAAATCCCTACGCATTGCAGGGGTGGCCATCTTGCCCGTGGGCACTGGCAAGGCAGCCATTTTGTCCATCGCGTCCGAGGCGCTTGAGTGCGTTGCAATCGGCAAACTTGAGAGCGTTGCAACAGGCGAACTTGAGAGCGTTGCAACAGGCGAACTTGAGAGCGACACGGCCGGCTGGCTTGGTTGTGAAGCGGCCGGCTGGCTTGGGTGCGAAGCGGCCGGCTGAGGCTTAGGAATGCCAACCGCTCGTGTTGAAGTCAGTGGGGGATCAGCCACACTGGAACGCAACCCTCTCCGCTCTTTGACTGATCTAGAGACGTGACGTGGCTCTGGGCGATCAGCAGAGACGTGACATTGCTCTGTGCGATCAACGGAGGCGGTGACTGGTAACATAGTGACCGCCATCTTGTGAGTACTCTCCTGAGCGGCAGCCATTACGTGACACAGCGAACTGTCGTGTTCCTCCGCAACCCCCACAGTAAAGGAGGATCCACTCAGTTGCAAAGCCTGTTTAATATACTGTTCTAAAGTCCCGTCGTGATCATGTAACGGCATGATGGCACTGAGCGGGCCTGATAGTCCACCACGGAAGAAAATCATGAGACACTCCTCGGTAAAGCAGGTCAAATGCACCAGTTCAATAAAGTCTGTTACATAATCCTCAATGCATCTATCTCTTTGACGGAGACCGATCAACTGAGCGGATGGATTTATGGTGGTAATGACCGGAGCACTCACGAAAGCTGCTGGATCTGTGTTGGCGAAGTCTTCTGTAACGATTGCGGACTCAAGGTAAGATCCAAATGCAGCTTTATTAAAAGGTGAGCATGGTCGTACAGGCAGGGGTCAGATAACAGCAAACAGGTACAGCAAGGAACAGGCAGAATCGTAGTCAGGAACAAGCAGAGGGTCAGGGCTGGCAGATATCAATCACAGGTCAGTATACAAAGCAAAGGTCAGGACAGGCGACACAGGATCGTAGACGGGAAACAGACAGGCAGACAAGATATAAACGCTTGGAAATGTATCACAGGGAAAACAAGACCTCGCTGTGAGGTGGTGTGTGTATGAGTCTTTTATAGTCCAGGTAATGTGTGGCAGCTGGGTGTGGTGATTAGTGTGGAGTGATTGTGAAGTGAGTGCAGGTGATAAGCAATGGAGGATCATGGGAAATGTAGTCCGGGATGTGACAGGAACAGACGTGATCATGACAGCCGGCGATATCACCGCGGCTTTTTTCTTACCAGTGTGAAAGAGACTCAAAATACTCCGTTAATGTTGCACATACAATTAAGAGTTATACACCATTTTAATCTGTGGAATATCTTCTTTTATTTGTGTACACTCAGAGTAAAAACAAAATGTTGTGCTTTTTGTAAAATAAAGAAAACTAACATGATGCATGATCTCTCGTCTCCCTCTTAAGGAAGTCCAATCTGATAGTTCTCAGAAAATGAACTGTAACTTAGTGAATACTAATCACAAAAAAATTAGACTTATGTCTAAAAAAACGTTGAAATGTCAGGTTTTAAATCGTGTAAGTCAAATCGAAAACAAACATTCTGGGCCCTATAATACACCCGGCGCAATGCGACACAAGGCGCAGCGCAAGTGTGTTTGCTAGTTTGCGTCCGGCGCCGTTCGCGTTTTCCCGTTCAGCGCCACGTCCTTAAATTAGTAAATGCATTTGCGCCAGTTAGTGCGCCCATGGGCGTGCTGGTCTAAAAAAGAGGTGTGTTCAGGTGCATTGCCGGCGCATTGCTATTTTAAGGAGCTGAAAATAGACTGCGCCATAGACCAACTCAAACCTGGTCTAAAGTCAATGGCGCAATATTTTTTTGTTAGAGCGCGTTGGTAGAAACTGCGCCTCTGGGCGCGTCCACAGTGCGCGTTGACTTTGTTTATTACACACAGGGATGCGCATCACACAAACATGCCTAATATTAAAAACAAAAGGATTACAGTGTAAAAGAATATTATTGTGTAGGCTACATAAATATAAAAATGTAATGATGAATAGTCATTGCGTGTATTAGAATTAGGCTACCTATTTTCAATTCAGCCTATTACTACTTATAATGATGGCTAATTAATTGAACAATCGTGCCAATACACACACACATATATATTAACTGACTCATCGCGTGTACGCCATGTAAATAGCAATACGCCATGGCGCGAGCGCATCTCTTAAAGGGAATGGGAGATGACACTCTGATTGGTTTATTGAACGTTACGCCCATTACTCATTAAGAGAATAGGGACAACCCATTTTAAAAATACGCCCCTGCGCACGGACCGTTTTTCCGTCGTTAAAATAGCAAAAGTGGATTTGGACACGCCCTGAGTGCACCTGCGCCGTGCGCTTTACACTTTGCGTTTAGATCGTTAAAATAGGGCCCCCAGTGTTTATGTAAGCTGTATGAAAAGAGAGCCATGTCAGATATCCGTGATTCAGCTCATTATCCGCTAATGCGGCCACGCCCACGGAGTCAGCGCTATTCAGACGCAAATTCTGAGTCAATACATGCATACATCGTCTCAATCGTGTATTTATTGTCTTGAAAAGTGTTTTGAATAGCCATAGTTAGCGATCTCTGGCCTCTATTAGTTCAGTTATTTCCTGGATTGCCTATTCTTCTTTAGCATTGGCATTTGTGGACTAGAAGTGCACAGAGCACCCTCCGGCTGCAAGTATGAATTGTAAACACAGTATCCAGCGTTCACAGTGACGACAATAAATAATGAATAAATACTCCTCTGTATAGAAAATTGACATAAACATGAGAATCCATCAATATTTCTCCAAATGTGCATGCTTTTAAGCTAAAAGCCTATATGAAATGCCATAGAGGTAACATAATTGTTCAGACACTTTGCATCACAGAAATTCATTATATTTTAAAGAATATAATAGAATACCATTATTTTAAATTGTAATAATATTTCACAGTATTGCTGTTTTTTCTGTATGTTTGATTTACACCATGATGAGATTTGAATCATGATCACAGAGGGTTTTTTCACAGCCTACCTGACTGAAAGAGCTCATTAATATTATGCAAGTCATTTCAGGTCATTATTATGTGATTCTTTTGTCTTCTCAGGTGAGAATCACCCATTATACATGAGGATTCACGCCTCCACGCATACTGTGTTTCTTGACCAAAGATGTTTTAGAAAATTTAAATCTCTCTATTGTTTTATATGAACAAGCAGGCAGCATAATTTTTACCTCATTTTGAAGCAAAAACTCTAGTCTACAACCTCAAATACCCAGAAGTCTTGTGAACAAAGATTTAATATATATATTTTGGCTTTATTTCAGTGACTTAAGTTTTTTGTTTTTTCAATAACCACACATAAACGTTATTCCTTCAAAAACACAAACTTGTACATACATGTTCCTCACATATTATTGTAGCCTAGTTTGTGCTGAATACAGTGTAATGACACTTTTTCCATTAATATGTTTATGAACAACTGAAAAAAGCACAAATGTCAGGGCATGTCAAAACTTCTCCAGGGTCCCAAAAATCCTCAGACCCCTGAGGGTTAAGCAAGTTGTATGGAAGTGGCTAAATTAAAATACACTTTTGTTCGAGTGAGCAGTAGGCAACCGACTAAAGGTATTAGCCAACTTATTACACCCTCTGACGAAGATCAGACTGGCGAGTTTATGTCCGTGAGTTTACCGCAAAATCCCGGGGCGAGTATCTCTGTGCGGCATCGGGTCCCTGATGAAAGAATAATTGAAATATGGGATACCCAGAATCATCAAATATCTAAATTAATGCATAACTAATGATTCATTTTTAATTGGAAACACAACCTAAGAGTAATAATCATTTGAAATTTGAGTCAGATTAAACAAGTGAAATTAAGTGAACATTCAGAGGTGCTGAAAAGGCATACACGCGTTAGCCTTTGCCCAGGCCGTCGGATTCCGTTTTTGGGCCGATGGGGGGTTCCTTACAAATGCTACTACTCAGTCATGTATTCGGCTACAGTAAAGCTTTCATCAGGATAAAACTAAAAGCTAACAAACTGCAGTGACAGCATATCTAAACACTTTGACACAAATACTAAATGAAATACCATTCATAAACGTCCTTCAAAAGCCGAGGTTGCAGCTCTTCATCTGGGTCTGATTCAGCTCAATTTGATACAGCAATATAGGCGCTTTTATTTACATTTCCACTGAAGCACTACCTACGAATGGTAAGGGGCGTGGCATTTCCAGACGCTTCAGAGAATTATGATACACTGGGCCAGCTACCAACCTGCTAACCAATCTGAGCACATTGCGTATTTCAGAGGAAGTGGCTTCATAGAAGCAGGAAGTCAAACGAGCTGTTCATATGACAGTGGAAACAGAGGTGTAGAATAAAGGTAAAATATATGAAAAATACAGTGTTTTCAAAAAAAGAAGCATTAAGACATGTTAAACTGTGCCCCAAAAACACAATCGAGCCTAGAAAAAAAAAAAAAAAAAAACACTGAACCACCCCTTTAAACAATTGGATATATATCCACAAAAATTGGTACCTGAGAAGTTTCAACACAGTGCCACCTAGTGTTCCACAGATAAAACAATATTTGCAAAAACGCTTATAACTTTTGAAAACATTGTCCAAATTGTATTGTTTGTCATTTAATTCCCTGGCTTGTGCCGATTCCGATGATGTGTCATTTGTCATTTTCCTTAAATGTACCTGTCCTCCATATTAAAGTAAACACATGTTCAATTTTGTCCAAAATCGGCTCAGATGATCTTTGGAATGAGCCGCACAGAAATGACTGAACAGATTTTTTGATGTTCGCTACCGTTCCCAAGATATTTATCTCTGAATGTGACCTTGCTTATGTTTTATTGTCTTATGTAGGTTAGCTTAGCATGCTAATTCCTTAACATGCTAACCAGTTGACATTCTTTCTAATATGGCTCTCCAGCTATCAGGTTATCCATAAGCTTCATTAGCATTAAGTTAGCTTAGCATGCTAATCTGGTTAACATGCTAAGTATGCTTTTTTGTATAATCTTTCTCACACTAAATGTTCTCTTCAACAGCCGATATGCTTCCTCAAGTAGCTCAATGTGTAAAGCTACCTTATACAAAGATAGTGGTTTTTAATCTAGGGTGGAGTGGTTTTATCATGTTCATCTAATTGCTGCTGTAGAAGAGGAAAGTCAACTGCGCCATCTCCTGGACACTTTTAGGCATTCAGGTTAACAAGCATCCAGGCCACCATAGTTATCATACACTGATCACGCGAAGGAACAGCCAATCAAACCACCGCATTGTAGGGTGACTGTTCAAATAGAACCGTTAGTTTCGTTTTTGCTCAGTCAGAAAGAGATGGTTCGTGTGTTATTTTTCTGCTGATTCCTGTCGAAGTTGTGTGCGTTAATGACCAAAAGTAAGTGTTTATGCACCTTGTATAGTGTTGTTAATTTTGATTAAGATTATTTGTCGAGTTGTTTATAAAAGTAGACGGATGCGCGGAAGACCCACGGTCTGCATTAGCGATCGTTTATGTAAACAAGCACTCTAAACCAAATATGTGTATGTATAAAGATAATAATTCAAGTCATTAATGCGATTGTGAGATATTTCCGCCTAATTTAAAGAGTAGTTAATTCAGAAGTGTGGTTAATTTGTCAAACTTATACTTAATGTATACATACTTTCATTTATATGCTGTTCAGTTTCGAAAGCTTATATGCTTAAGGATGCACATTATATATGTATATATATATATTGCATTACAGTACTGCTTACAGTTTACATTTAATGATGTTATCTGATAGTTTACACGTGATAATCTTATCCTGTTTGTTCCAAATCACTTAATTTATGTAATTTTATTTTTCCTTTCCTTTGTTTAGACCACACTTATACAACTATACACAACCATGCTCAAGATTGTATACCAATGTAACCTGTGAACTTGAAGAACATTAAAGTAACCTAACTGGACTTCCTGTCTCCGTGTCCTTACTGACACTCCATGGCGATGACCAAGTTAACCTAAGAACTAGCACACCTTTCCTACAGCTGCAGTCTTTTTGCTCTGTATTCAGCTACAGCCCCTTCAGTGGCTTGGTCCCGCGTCGGTATTGGTATCTGCTATCGGCCAAAATATGCTGACAAATATGGGCATATCAGGTATCAGCAAAAAATCTAATATCATGCATCCCTTTTGTTTAGTGATGAATGAAGAACAGAGGATTGATCTATTAATCACAGTCTGGAAAAATCCTTCACTAAGTCACAGTATATTTCACTCACCCGGTTGTGTGTGTATCACTGTTGTTTCTCACAGGAGGCTGTTTAATGTCACACAGAGACACTGAGGAATCAGGATAAAGCCTAAATCCAGCATAGAGGGGTTCAGTGAATGTGGTGTTGAATGTGTGTAAGTGTGTGAGTGTGTGTGTGTCAGAGACACTGTAGAAGGACAGAGTGCCGGCCGACACGTCCACATACACTCCCACTCTCTTAGAGGATGAACGGATGAAACGTAGCTCAGTTATGTTCTTATTGTGACAGACAGTTAGTCTGTTACCAAAGCAGTCCAGACTCCAGGATTTGTCATTAGATCCAAACATACAGTCAATCAATCCTTTCCTACTGATTCCTTTATAGGCCACTGCTATACGAGCATGTCCACTCCATTCAGCCTCCCAGTAACAGCGTTCAGTCAGACTCTCTCCACACAGAACCTGAGAAACATCATCAAATCTCTCTGGATGATCAGGATACGGCTGATGATCTTCCACATATGTGATCTTCTGGTTCTCCTCAGACAGAATGAGACGAGCGTATGCTGTGTTTGGATCCAGTGTGAGATCACAGGCATCTGAACACAAGAAGAGAGAAACATTTCACTAAATGAGACAAATCAGCATCAAATCACTAAATGATTGTGTGTGGAGACCTACATTTGTATACTCCTGCTGTAATTTTGAACTCTCCACAATGATCCACACTATAAAACACAAACATGATTCATGAATAATTTTCTAAAGGTCAGACAAAAAGGAACAAGAAACACACACACAAAGTTCAGACAAATATGATCGAACATTTAGTCTGATGTTGTTCCAAACCTGTATGACTTACTTTCCTTTGTGGAACATAATATATACAGGGTGAATTAATAGTGACAGAATGTGCATGTTATCAAGCACAACTGCTGATCTTTGTGTAATTTAGGATGATCATAGGACAGAACAGAAGCTCCTGATGCAGCATCTTTTGTGGTTGTTAAGTGACGGGTGTATCAAAAAGGCACAAGGACAAAGGCGAATACGAGAAGTAGTATTTAATTAATCAAGCAAACAAAGGAAACTTAAAATAATGTATGGGACACAGGTGAATCAAATGATTAAACAAACAGAATGAGGAAAAATAGGTCACAAAAAAACACAACATGACAGATCGTCCCCTGCCACCTGTGAGCAGAGGGAGCCAGATGATGACCCAGGCCACAGTCAGCAAGAGGGTGGAGCCATGGAGGAGACTTGGTGGAACGAGCCAGGGGTGCTTTCTCCTGCAACGCTGCCAGCCGTGGTGGAGAACCAGACTGAGCTGAAGAGACACAGAGCCTGGGTGGCACTGAAGGTCCGGAGGGCCAAGGTGGAGCTGACAGCCAATGAAATAGAGGCGGAGATGGGGATACGAAAGACCGCTGTGGAGCCAGTGCGACCAAGGATAATGGAGGAGCTGGAGGGAAGGCGGAGCCCGGTGGAGCCAGAAGGATTGGAAGGCAGAGGTGCAGCCAGCAGCCAAAAATACCGAGGTGGTACCACAGTAATGCCTGACCAAGGCGCAACCAGTGAGATGAGGAAGCCTGGTGGAGCGGGTGGGATGATGTGCCACAGTGGAGCTGAGGGCGCAATGAGCCAAGTCGAAACTGATGGATCAAAGGACCCAGGTGGAGTCTGGGTTTCTGTGGCTGGAGGAGAAGACAGGGGATCCTCACGCCAAGGCCAGCCTGGAGACTGGAAGCACCATGGGGAATCCGCAGTACTGCAAGGAGGAGACAAGGGGTAGACAGGAACCAGAGGAGTAGCAGATATAGAAATAGGCTGGTCAAATAGAGGAGGGGGGAGAGGGAGGCTGGGCGGGTATCTGCAGACATAAGAGGTGCTGGAGATAAGTGGGGCACAGAAGATACAGGGGTCACTGGAGATACTTTGAGCACAGGAGATACAGGGGTCACTGGAGATACAGGGGTCACTGGAGATACTTGAAGCATAGGAGATACAGGGGTCACTGGAGATACAGGGGTCGCTGGAGAAACTTGAAGCACAGGAGATACAGGGGTCGCTGGAGAAACTTGAAGCACAGGAGATACAGGGGTCGCTGGAGATACTTGGAGCACAGGAGATACAGGGGTCGCTGGAGATACTTGAAGCACAGGACATACAGTGGTTGCTGGAGATACTTGGAGCACAGGAGATACAGAGGTCACTAGAGATACTTGAAGCATAGGAGATACAGGGGTCACTGGAGATACTTGAAGCACAGGAGATACAGGGATTACTGGAGATACAGGGGTCACTGGAGATACTTGAAGCACAGGAGATACAGTGGTTACTGGAGATACAGGGGTCACTGGAGATACTTGAAGCACAGGAGATACAGGGGTTACTGGAGATACAGGGGTCACTGGAGATACTTGAAGCACAGGAGATACAGGGGTTACTGGAGATACAGGGGTCACTGGAGATACTTGAATCATAGGAGATACAGGGGTCGCTGGAGATACAGGGGTGAAAGACATAGGGGTGTCTGCATAAATAACCTCGGTAAACCAGTCTATTAAATCCTCTAAATAACCAAATTGTCTCCCAGTGTCCACATTGCACTCACACACAGTGGCGGGAGTGTGGGTGGGGCGTCCTTCCGGAGCCCTCAAGCTCCACTAAAACTCCCTCGGGGATGGGCATTGTTGCTGACTCGCGTACCTGGTCAGACATCATAATGGACTCTGGCTCCGGGGTGAAACACGGCTCAGCAGGGCTTGCTGGCACTTTCTCCGTGGCAGGCGCAGGCTCCGGAATCAGGCTTTAGCTCCATCTGGCTGGGCGTAAGCTGACTGGGAGCTGCGTTAGGTAGAGTGGTGCTGATAGGCTCTGCTGGGCCGATGGTGAATGCCGAGTTGTTGTTTAACAGCACCCAATCCACGCAAGCGGTGAAATCTTCACGAGGACTGCTCCCTGGGAGGCGTGCCCGGGACCGCTAGCTGAGGCTGGAGATGAAGAACACACAGAGCAAGCAGTCAGGATAGTGTGTGAGGCACGCCAACTCCAAAAATTCCATGGTGTGTAACTCCAGGGAGCGGTCCTTCTGCTCCAGGCATAATAGGGCAACCGCAGGGTCCATAGTGACGAAAAAATAAATATACTAAAGAAAACACCGCAATATAAACTGTGTTGGTGAGTTCTTCTGTTACGTGACGTGTGTATCAATAAGGCACAAGGACGAAGGCGAATACGAGGAGTAGTATTTAATGATAGGAACAGGCAGAAAACTCAAAATACACAGATAGTGATAGTGGGTTTGAATCTAGGGTGGAGTGGTTTTATGAAATTTTGTGTTTTGATACCTTTATTGCCTCTTAGATTAGAAATAAATGTTTTGTATTCATGCTGTGTTCATTCTCATTTTGGTTCATTCTGACATTTGATATTCAACAGTGGTTTTATCTGCCTGCATTGACACCATTGTTTAAGAGCTGCTATGCAGCCAAAATTATATACCAGTTATCACCATAAAGCTGCTTTGACACAATCTGCATTATAAAAAGTACTATATAAATAATGGTGACTTGTATGGGATCAGATTCCCGCCAATAGTATTGCAGTCAAGGATCAAAAAATGAATCAAAAATTTAAAAACACATGTAAAAATATATGGCACAAACTTAAAAAAATAATGCAAAATGATCGGAATGGCAAAGAATGTGGTCAAGGATCAAAATGTAATAAGCGTAAATCAAAAAATTAAAAGCATGTTTCAGAAAATAAGCATGAATCAAAATTTTAAACACATCAAAAATGATATTGCACAAATCTTAAACTTGTGTTTATGTGTTCTTAAAATATGTTTTCCTTGCTTTTATTACTCTTTTCTTTCTGCTCTCTTACATTTTCTGCTCATATTTTACTCTTTTGTGCTCTTGTGCTGTTTTTCTCTTTGCTCTTCTTTCTACGTTTTGCTTTTGCGTTTCCAAATGTTGCAGTTCGAGTTTCATGTAAATTAGGCTGGGCTTAAGTGCCACCATTGGTCCACTAGTTCTAGATTGACAGCTCCTCCTCTAGCAAATCAATCAAAGAGAGGGAGATGAAATCCCTTCAATGCGACTCATGGCTGCTGATGCTCACGCTCACACAGGAGAAGATAACCATCACAGCTGGCAATTTCCGAGCTGGGGTAAACTGCCTGAGCAAATCGCGCTACACACTGCCATTCCATACCTGCACATTTAGCACTTACTAGCATGAAGAACAGCCTGGCACAAAACGGGCATAAATATCAATTTAAGATTCAAACTCTTGATACAAAACATAGCCTACCTTTTGTGAGTTCCTGTTTTTAATGTTGATAACATTATACGAGCAAGAATGCAAATCCAAATATCTACACAACAGTTCAACAAGTAATATTAAGTGTTATTCTTCACAGTATTGTCAGTATTTGCACTATTTTCCAATGAAAACAACAGCAGGATTACAACACGAGAACGAATCTGCAACTTTGAACGAATTGTTTGTGAAAGTCATGATTCAATGATTCATTCATAAATACAGCCACTTGCTTCTTTGAATGAATGACTTGATGATGACTCACACATTAAGACAGTGACTTACCATCGATCTACTGCCGGTTTTAGTATTTAACATAATCACTTTTCACGTTTTTAGCATTACATATTACTCTTTTGAACATTTTTTTTTAATTAAAAACATTATTAATGTTGTAATGTATTCATGAAGATTAAACACTGCACTAGAAAGGCAATTTAGGGGGCAAATATTGTCCCTTAATGGAAAATTTACAATCTAAGTGGAAGAGAGGGGGTACGCAGAAGGATGTAATGTCTCAGGGGGTACTCCACTCTGAAAAGTTTGGAACTGGTTTAGATCATTGTATATTGCTCGGAATTGTAAACTGTGCATATTTTGTCATGTATTGTTTTCCTGTGAACAGATTTATAGATTTTGTCTTCCTTGTACAGTATGTCATTGACATGGGTGTTGGTTTATGAATTTGATCACATTTTAACACTGAGATTATAAAATTATAAAGTTAAGCAATAGCCTTCACATCAGTGTTTTCCCCAATATTAGAACAATTGAAAATATTTATTGAGCTGTTGTATAAATCAATATAGCTGTATGTTAATTTTGAGTGTGTTTTTGCACTATTTTGATGAAAGGAGTATCAAACAAAGTCACAGCAGAACAGCTTCGCTAGTCTCTGAGCAACACAGCAGTGTTTCATTAATGAATTCCAGATGATGTTGTCTATCCCTGATCTATAAATTTGTTTTTATTTATTTTTATTTAAAACATTAATCTTATAGTATTGTGCAATTATGTAGTTGTAAATAAACACAATAAATGTGTGAATAAATCACTGCATATCAAATTCACCTGGTTTCTGTATCTTCTCTGTAACACTATCGTAGTCAATGCAGAGACGATAGATTCAGTCTTAGAATTAATTTACCCATGATCGTTTAACAACAATTAAGAAGTATATTAGCTACAGTAGCCTTAGCATATTAGCACCATGAGCCAAGAAGCCTAATATTTTAACACCAAATACCATTATGAACATAAAGATTAACAATTATAAGTAGACAATAAAAAGAGTATCTCAAAAAGAGGAATTATTTGTCTATAGTTCAGATAACTTTACAGATTTAAAGTCTTTATAAAGTTTCAGATTAAACTGTTATCTTCTCTTGTATGAGTGTGAGCATCAGTAGCCATGAGTCGCATTGAAGTGATTTCATCTCCCTCTCTTCGATTGATTTGCAAGAGGAGGAGCTGTCAATCTAGAACTAGTTGACCAATGGTGGCACTTAAGCCCGGCCTAATTTACATGATACTCAAACTGCAACATTTGGAAACGCAAGAGCAAAACGTAGAAAGAAGAGCAAAGACAAAAACAGCACAAGCGCACAAAAGAGTAAAATATGAGCAGAAAATGTAAGAGAGCAGAAAGAAAAAAGTAATAAAAGCAAGGAAAACATCTTTTAAGAACACATAAACACAAGTTTAAGATTTGTGCAATATCATTTTTAATGTGTTTAAAATTGATTCATGCTTGTTATTTTCTGAAATATGCTTTTAATTTTTCAATTTACGCTTATTACAATTTGATCCGTGACCACATTCTTTGCCATTCCGATCATTTTGCATTATTTTTTTAAGTTTGTGCTATATATTTTTACATGTGTTTTTACATTTTTGATTCATGCTTATTATTTTTTGATCCGTGACCGCAATACTATTGGCAGGAATCTGATCCCATAGACTTGACCTATACTTCTGAACCAGCTGTTTGTCATGTTCATCTAATTGCAGCAGTTTTTCTCTTTTTGCTCTGTATTCAGCTACAGCCCCTTCAGTGGCCCCGCATCAGTATTGGCATCTGCTATCGGCCAAAAGATGCTGACAAATATGGGCATATCAGGTATCAGCAAAAAATCTAATATCATGCATCCCTTGTGTTTAATGATGAATGAAGAACAGAAGATTGAACTATTAATCACAGTCTGGAAAAATCCTTCACTAAGACACAGTATATTTCACTCACCCGATTCTGTGTGTATCACTGTTGTTTCTCACAGGAGGTTGTTTAATGTCACACAGAGCCATGGAGGAGTTATGATAAACAGCAAACCCAGCATAGAGGGGTTCAGTAAATGTGGGGTTTAGTGTGAGTAAATGTGTGAGTGTGTGTGTGTCAGAGACGCTGTAGAAGGACAGAGTCCTGGCCGACACGTCCACATACACTCCTACTCTCTTAGAGGATGAACAGGCAAAATGTATCGTAGTGCTGTTCTTATTGTGACAGACAGTTAATCTGTCATCAGAGCAGTCCAGACTCCAGGATTTGTCATTAGATCCAAACATACAGTCACTCAATCCTTTCCTGCTGATTCCTTTATAGGCCACTGCTATACGAGCACGTCCACTCCATTCAGCCTCCCAGTAACAGCGTTCAGTCAGACTCTCTTGACACAGAACCTGAGAAACTTCATCAAATCTCTCTGGATGATCAGGATACGGCTGATGATCTTTCACATATGTGATCTTCCTGTTCTCCTCAGACAGAATGAGACGAGTATATGCTGTGTTTGGATCCAGTGTGAGATCACAGGCATCTGAACACAAGAAGAGAGAAACATTTCACTAAATGAGACAAATCAACATCAAATCACTAAATGATTGTGTGTAGACCTACATTTGTGTAGTTCTTCTGTATTTCTGATCTCTCCACAATGATTCACACTATAAAACACAAACATGATTCATGAATAATTTTCTAAAGGTCAGACAAAAAGGAACAAGAAACACACACACAAACTGTTCTGTGACACAAACTTAGTTCAGACAAATATGATCGATCATTTAGTCTGATGTTGTTCCAAACCTGTATGACTTACTTTCTTCTTGGAACATAATATATACAGGGTGAATTAATGGTGACAGAATGTGCATGTTATCAAGCACAACTGCTGATCTTTGTGTAATGTGCGATGATCACAGGACAGAAGCTCCTGATGCAGCATCTTTTGGGGCAAAGAGGAGAAGAACAAAAGTCCAAGGGGGAGTGGAGGGTGGGAGGAGCCAGAGGACAGCCAGGAGCAGAGGGAGACGAATGATGACCCAGGCCACAGTCACAGTCAGCAAGATGTTCCTTGGCGGCGGCGCAGGAGGGAGGAGCCATGGAGGAGACTTGGTGAAACGAGTCAGGGGTGCTTTCTCCTGCGATGCTGCCAGCCGTGGTGGAGAACCAGATGGAGCCGAAGAGACACAGAGCCTGGGTGACACTGAAGGTCCAGAGGGCCAAGGTGGAGCTGACAGCTCATGGATATGGGGATACGGAAGACCGCTGTGGAGCCAGTGCGACCGAGGATTACGGAGGAGCTGGAGAGAAGGCAGAGCCCGGTGGAGCCGGAAGGATTAGAAGGCAGAGATGTAGCCAGCAGCCAGAAATCCCGAGGTGGAACCAGGGTGATGCTTTCCCTCCAGCTCCTCCGTAATCCTCGGTCGCACTGGCTGCACAGCAGTCTCAGGCTCCACTAAAACTCCCTTGGGGATGGGCGTTGTTGTTGTCACGCACCTGATCAGACATCATAACAGGCTCTGGCTCGGGGGTGAAACACGGCTCAGCAGGGCTCGCAGGCACTGTCTCCGTGGCAGGCGCACTCTCTGTGTCTGCGGTGGAATCAGGCTTTAGCTCCGTCTGGCTGGGCGTAAGCTGACTGGGAGCTGGGTTAGGTGGAGCGGTGCTGATAGGCTCTGTCAAGTCAAGTCACCTTTATTTATATAGCACTTTTTACAATGCAGATTGGTTCAAAGCAGCTTTACATTGATAACTGGCACATATTTTTGGCTGCACAGCAGCTGTTAAACAATAGTGTCAATGCAGGCAGATCAAAGCATTGTTGAATGTCAAATGTCAAGTCAAATGTCAAGTGTCCCCAACTAAGCAAGCCAAAGGCGACAGCGGCAAGGAACCCAAACTCCAACAGGTGACATCAGGTGGCAAAGTGGCAAATAGTTGTTAAAATGGAGAGAAAAATACCTTGGGAGAAACCAGGCTTAGTCGGGGGGCCAGTTCTCCTCTGGCGAACAGTGCTTTGTTAAGATTCAGATTACTATCTATAAGTCTGATAGGATTGCAACATTCAAGGTATTTATTTCAGTTCCATCCAGTTGAGGATCGTATTCATCACGCCGGTATGGACGGTTTGTTGAGGAACTGTGGCACTGGCTGTCGTGTTGATGATGTCTTCACAATGGATGATCAAGTTGACTCGATCTCTGCTGATACTTCAGGGCTGCGTTGTGGTCGTGTCAGGGCGCCGGTCCTCGATCTCACCTAGATATGGCCCGGATCCAGTTGACTACGGAAAACCTCGTAATAAAAAGAAAGACTAATATTAGCGTAGATGCCATTCTTCTTCTGATGTAACAAGTACATCTGGTGTTATAGGAAGTGTTCCCGGTTCCGGCTGACCTAATTTATGCAGCCTAATAATCCTTTAACGGATTTGAAAATATAAATTGATAATGTGTTACGTGTATGCCAGGTTAAAGAGATGCGTTTTTAGTCTAGATTTAAACTGACAGAGTGTGTCTGCTTCCCGAACAATGCTAGGAAGATTGTTCCAGAGTTTAGGTGCCAAATAGGAGAAGGATCTACCGCCTGCAGTTGATTTTGATATTCTAGGTATTATCAGCTGGCCTGAATTCTGAGATTGCAATAGACATGAAGGACTATAATGCATTAAGAGCTCGCTTAGGTACTGGGGACCTAAACCATTTAGTGCTTTGTAAGTAATTAGCAAGATTTTAAAATCTATACGATGTTTAACAGGAAGCCAATGCAGTGTTGACAGAACTGGGCTAATATGGTCATACTTCCTAGTTCTAGTAAGAACTCTAGCTGCTGCATTTTGTACGAGCTGTAGTTTATTTATCAAGCGGGAGGAACAACCACCCAGTAGAGCGTTACAGTAATCTAGCCTCGAGGTCATGAACGCATGAACTAACTGTTCTGCATTCTTCATTGAGAGCATATGTCGTAGTTTAGATATATTTTTAAGATGGAAGAATGCAGTTTTACAGATGCTAGTAACATGGCCTTCAATCGAAAGATCGGTCAGGATAGTGTGTGAGGCACACCAACTCCAAAAAGTCCATGGTGTGTAACTCCAGGGAGCAGTCCTTCTGCTCCAGGCATAATAGGGAAACCGCAGGGTCCATGGTGACGAACAAAATAATTAAACTAAAGAAAATGGCTCAATATAAACTGTGTTGGTGCATTCTTCTGTTACGTGACATGTGAGTCAATAAGGCACAAGGACGAAGGCGAACAGGAGGAGTAGTATTTAATGATAGGAACAAACAAACGCATGCTAAGTAATGCTTTTTTATATATTCTTTCTCACACTAAAAGTTCTCTTCAACAGCCTGTTGAATGTGCAGTTTTTTCTCTTTCTGCTCCGTAATAAGCTACAGCCCCTTCAGTGGCCCCGCATCAGTATTGGCATCTGCTATCGGCCAAAATATGCTGACTATCAGTATGGGCATATCAGGTATCAGCAAAAAATCTAATATCATGCATTCTAGTGTTTAGTGATGAATGAAGAACAGAGGATTGAACTATTAATCACAGTCTGGAAAAATCCTTCACTAAGACACAGTATATTTCACTCACCCGGTTGTGTGTGTATCACTGATGTTTCTCACAGGAGGTTGTTTAATGTCACACAGAGACATGGAGGAGTTATGATAAACTGCAAATCCAGCATAGAGGGGTTCAATGAATGTGGGGTTTAGTGTGAGTAGGTGTGTGAGTGTGTGTGTGTCAGAGACGCTGTAGAAGGACAGAGTCCTGGCTGACACGTCCACATACACTCCTACTCTCTTAGAGGATGAACGGACAAAATGTATCGTAGTGCTGTTCTTATTGTGACAGACAGTGAATCTGTCATCAAAACAGTCCAGACTCCAGGATTTGTCATTGTATCCAAATATACAGTCTTCAATCAATCCTTTCCTACTGATTCCTTTATAGGCCACTGCTATACGAGCACGTCCACTCCATTCAGCCTCCCAGTAACAGCGTTCAGTCAGACTCTCTCCACACAGAACCTGAGAAACATCATCAAATCTCTCTGGATGATCAGGATACGGCTGATGATCTTCCACATATGTGATCTTCCTGTTCTCCTCAGACAGAATGAGACGAGTGTATGCTGTGTTTGGATCCAGTGTGAGATCACAGGCATCTGAACAAAAGAAGAGAGAAACATTTCACTAAATGAGACAAATCAGCGTCAAATCACTAAATGATTGTGTGTAGACCTACATTTGTGTAGTTCTGCTGTAATTCTGAACTCTCCACAATGATCCCCACTATAAAACACAAACATAATTCATGAATCATTTTCTAAAGGTCAGACAAAAAGGAACAAGAAACACACACACAAACTGTTCTGTGACACAAACTTAGTTCAGATGTGAACAAATATGATCGATCATTTAGTCAGATGTTGTTCCAAACCTGTATGACTTACTTTCTTCTGTGGAACATAATATATTCAGGGTGAATTAATAGTGACAGAATGTGCATGTTATCAAGCACAACTGCTGATCTTTGTGTAATTTAGGATGATCACAGGAGAGAAGCTCCTGATGCAGCATCTTTTGTGGTTGTTACGTGACATGTGTATCAAAAAGGCACAAGGATAAAGGCGAATACGAGGAGTAGTATTTAATTATAGGAAGAAAATTCAAAATACACATTTAACATAAACAAGAACAGACAAGGAATGAAGAACACAAGGTATATATATATATATATATATATATATATATATATATATATATATATATATATCAGGAACAACTAAAGTCCACAGCAAAACAAAAAAAGTCCAAGGGGGAGTGGAGGGTGGGAGGAGCCAGGGGACTGCCAGGAGCAGAGGGAGCCAGATGATGACCCATGCCACAGTCAGCAAGATGTTCCTTGGCGGTGGCACAGGAGGGAGAAGTCATGGAGGAGACTTGGTGGAATGAGCCAGGGGTGCTTTCTCCTGCGACGCTGCCAGCCGTGGTGGAGAACCAGACGGAGCCGAAGAGACACGGAGCCTGGGTGGCACTGAAGGTCCGGAGGGCCAAGGTGGAGCTGACAGCTCATGAGATAGAGGCGGAGATGGGGATATGAAAGATCGCTGTGGAGCCAGTGCGACCAAGGATAATGGAGGAGCTGGAGGGAAGGCGGAGCCCGGTGGAGCCAGAAGGATTGGAAGGCAGAAGTGCAGCCAGAAATCACGAGGTGGTACCAGGGTAATGCCTGACCAAGACACAGCCGGTGAGACGAGGAAGCCTGGTAGAGCGGGTGGGATGACGTGCCACAGTGGAACTGAGAGCGCAATGAGCCAAGGCGAAACTGACGGATCAAAGGACCCAGTTGAAGTCTGGGTTTCTGTGGCTGGAGAAGAACACAGGAGATCCTCGCGCCAAAGCCAGCCTGGAGACTGGAAGCCCCATGAGGATTCCGCAGTACTGCGAGGAGGAACCAGAGGAGTAGCAGCTATAGAAACAGGCTGGTCAAATAGAGGAGGGGGGAAAGGGAGGCTGGGTGGGGAATCTGCAGACATAAGAGGTGCTGGAGATATGTGGGGTACAGGAGATACAGAGGTCACTGGAGATACTCGAAGCACAGGAGATACAGGGGTCACTGGAAATACTTGAAGCACAGGAGATACAGTGGTCGCTGGAGATACAGGGGTCACTGGAGATACTTGAAGCACAGGAGATACAGGGGTCACTGGAAATGCTTGAAGCACAGGAGATACACGGGTCGCTGGAGATACTTGAAGCACAGGAGATACAGTGGTCGCTGGAGATACAGGGGTCACTAGAGATACTTGAAGCACAGGAGATAACAGTGGTCACTGGAGATACAGGGGTCACTAGAGATACTTGAAGCACAGGAGATAACAGTGGTCACTGGAGATACTTGAAGCATAGGAGATACAGTGGTCGCTGGAGATACTTGAAGCATAGGAGATACAGTGGTCGCTGGAGATACTTGAAGCATAGGAGATACAGTGGTCGCTGGAGATACAGGGGTCACTAGAGATACTTGAAGCACAGGAGATAACAGTGGTCACTGAAGATACTTGAAGCATAGGAGATACAGTGGTCGCTGGAGATACTTGAAGCATAGGAGATACAGTGGTCACTGGATATACTTGGAGCACAGGAGATACAGTGGTTGCTGGAGATACTTGGAGCTCAGGAGATACAGAGGTTACTAGAGATACTTGAAGCACAGGAGATACAGTGGGCGCTGAAGATACAGGGGTGAAAGACATGTCTGCAGAAATATCCTTGGTAAACCAGTCTATTAAATCCTCAAAATAGCCAAATTGTCTCCCAGTGTCCATATTGCACTCACACGCAGTGGCGGGAGTGTGGGCGGGGCTTCCTTCTGAGCCCTCAAGCTCCACTAAAACTCCCTCGGGGATGGGCGTTGTTGCCGACTTGCGCACCTGGTCAGACATCATAATGCGCTCAGCAGGGCTCGCTGGCACTTTCTCCGTGGCAGGGACACAGGTAAATCAAATAACTAATCAAACAGAATGGGGAAAATTAGGTCACAGAAAACATGACACATGTGACAGTGGTATTGTTTCTATCAGTCAAGTCAAGTCACCTTTATTTATATAGCGC
This sequence comes from Chanodichthys erythropterus, assembly GCF_024489055.1. Lineage (NCBI taxonomy): Eukaryota > Metazoa > Chordata > Actinopteri > Cypriniformes > Xenocyprididae > Chanodichthys > Chanodichthys erythropterus. The sequence goes on from NC_090232.1 coordinate 55,866,480, forward strand.
TTTTTACAATGCAGATTGTGTCAAAGCAGCTTTACAGTGATAACTGGTATATAATTTTGCCTGGAGAGCAGCTCTTAAAGAAAATGCCTCAATCCAATCCAGATATAACTTCCACAAACATCTACGTCACAATGTGAAATATTAGCAAAAGGCACAAGCAAAAAAAGAAGATGAGGTTTCAGTATAGTGAATTAATTGTAGTGTTATCACCATGTCATGGAGATTGTTTGGATAAGAAAGCAAAACCTCTTTGTTTAGCCTTGCAAAAATTGACAATTTAAGGAATCAGTGTTTAAGATTAATTTATAACACTCTTTCTGAGAAGTACAACTAAATGGTTTAGCTCCCCAGTACCTGAGCGAGCTCTTAAAGCATTATAGTCCTTCATGTCTATTGCGATCTCAGAATTCAGGCCAGCTGATAATACCTAGAATATCAAAATCAACCGCAGGTGGTAAATCCTTCTCCTATTTGGCACCTAAACTCTGGAACAATCTTCGTAGCATTGTTCGGGAAGCAGACACACTCTGTTAGTTTAAATCTAGACTAAAAACACATCTGTTTAAAGGTCCCATGACATGCTACTTTTTGGATGCTTTTATATAGGCCTAAGTGGTCCCTAGTACTGTATCTGAAGTTTCTTTCCTGAAATTCAGCCTTGGTGCAGAATTGCAGCCACTACAAGCCAGTCCAACAATGAGCTTTCCTCACGACGCGCTATTTCTGGGTCTGTAGCTTTAAATGCTAATGAGGAGAGAGGCAGGGCAAGGTGAAGGGTGGGTGTGGCCTTAACCAGTTTACCATGCGCTAATGTTGACAGTGGATGTACCGCAATGGCTCGTAGACACGCAGTTGTTCAAGCTTTTCAGTTTGACCAAAAAATCTGATCCGGATGGAGAAGCACCGGATTGAAGAAGTTGCAACTCAGCGGTTACAGCAGGACGTCTCCAATTGGTTAGTTTAAAACATTGTGTCTGGATTCGGTACTTTAGTTTGTTTATGTATGCTGTTACAGTTATTATCATGTAGCTAATGCTAGCCTATGTTGTCGGCTTTTCATGTTGCTCTGATTTGCTATCGTATATATATTTTATATATAATTATCAGCTATAGACACTAACCAGTGCCACTAAATTAGTCAGACCTCTGCCATTATTACAAATACCTTTTCGGATAGGTGCCGTTGTGGAAAATGTGCTACCATGCCAACATCATTTATGTGTTTACACATAATATCTTAACCCTGTAAAACACAAATGTAGAAAAAAATTAGAATTTTTTTTTTGACCTCTCAGATATTGTTTTAGGAGGCCTCTGATGTAGAAATGAAAGATTTTTCATATTTTTTACTTTTTAGTAAGTTTTTAGGGAAATGTTGTAATATTGCAATGCTGGGCCTAGTTAGGAGCAGAATTTCTGTATTTGTACTCACTTTGTCTGAACAGATATACAGAGCATTTAAGCATTCATTTGCATGGTTGATTACTTACTTTGCCCCAAAACAGTATATATCATGAGTAATAATCACACAACAATCATATTTTTATGAATAAGCATTTATTAATAAAAATATTGAAAAAAAATTGTATTTACAAAACTTTTTCTTCTATCACTTTCAATGCGGTTTGAATGAAGTCTGTGTTTTGCATTTTTTAGTCCCTAAGACAGTCCCTAAGTTCTTTTCATCTGAGAAGCACAGGCGAACATTGCACTTGCTACAGTGTATTTGTGTATCCATTATTGCAGTGTCTGCAGCGTCCTCTCTTCTTTACTGGGAAATGTGCAGTCATGTCGTTGCATACATCCAGTGGGGGGTATTCCAATGACATCTTGGCATTCTGAAATGGAAAAAGTAAAAAAAAAAAAAATAAGTGAATAATACAAAGGTCTTATATTGTAGATAAACTGAAAGAATAGACAGGGTGTTAGACCATGTGTCGAGGGTAGAGATCTAAGTATATTATCCATCAAAGTATTATAATTTCAATGCATATCCTAATCAAAATTCCACTACTACATTCAAACAATACTGTCTGTCTGGCCTATTATGCTCTCTACTTATCATACTAAAGGAACACATGCATCCCCCCAGAGCACTTACAGGTTCATGTTCAAGACCATTCACACCTGTCTCTGAACAATGCAACAGGTATCCCCCCCCAAAATCATTCAGAGCTCCTAATGCTATAAACTGCTACTAAGGCAATACTCATAAAAAAATATCTCAGGATCATTTAGAAGTTAAAAAACACTTATGGTATAAAATTATGGTAAAAGCTAAACTAAGTACTAAGTAACTAAGTAATTTCAAATCTCAGTTTAAATTTCTATTCATGACCATGTGAGAAGTGCAGTGTCCTTATGTAATGTGTAGGAGCACAGGCTATTTTGACTACCACTCTGACCCAACGTTGTAGAATTACAACACCGACTTAATCTCTAAATCAAATTTAATTAATGTTTTCCAAAATAACTAAATATATCTGTGTTCTAGACATTGTAGTAAACACAAAAGAAATGTGTAATGAATTTTACTTACTTGAATCTTGACAAATCCAGTCATGTAAAAAAAAGGAGATGAGCTTGACGCGAAATCTGCAGGTACTTCTTATATCCAATAGCATTGTGAGGACAAACAATAGAACCCATTAACTATGTAAATGTGGTCTTGAGAGAAAAAAAAAAATTTGCAGGCCTTTTTTTTTTTAATTGTTGAAAGTGATGTTGTAATTCTGCAACAATGCGCTTTAAAGGGTTAAAGGTTTTTACAGTCTTTCTTATTACAATTACATCGGCTCTGCAATCTGGAAATGTGGATATCGCGTGCGCCAACAGCAGAACGGTTATCCAAACAACAAAGAAATGTACAACACTCGCGTTACAGTGTGTGCATTCACACACACACACACACACACACACACACACACACTTGATGCTGTCTACCTTTACATTAGCGACAGTAACTGGGCTGTATTGGCCCACGTTGAGGAAACTGTCGTCGGTGAAATTGTATTGGCGCATTACCAGAGAAAATAAAATTAACCCACTGTTTCTTCATAGGCTCGGATGAAGGAACTAAAAAATACTAAGGTGTTCATTTGTACATCCAAACACTGAGCAACTGCCATGATTCGCTCGTTTACCAGCCATGATGTGTCTCTCGAGGAAAAAAAAAATATCGTGCTCGAATCTCACTGTAGTAGCTCATTTTCTCATGGGCGGGCAAAGCAGAGAAAGGGGAGGTAACCTTTCCCCTGATGCAGAGGTGTAAAGTACTTGAGTAATTTTACTTGATTACTGTACTTAAGTATTATTTTTGGGGATTTTTACTTTACTTGAGTACATTTAAAAATCAATACTTTTACTTTTACTTGATTACATTTTTTGAGAAAAAAAGAGTACTTTTTACTCCTTACAATTTTATTTACAGTCAAAAAGTACTTATCTTTTGGAGATCACTTCATTCAATTTTCTTTTGCTATTACCAAACCAATTGAATTGCGTTGATGACCAGTTTAATTTAAAGGTTATTTATTCAATGAGATTCATTTTCACATTCCATGAAATTGGTCAGACATGTTCATTGGTCCTTTGGAAGTGATGTCATGTCACATCAATTACCACAATGCACAGCACCTTGACCTCAAAGAATATACACTAACAAGAAGCGACACTCAACAGAATGTTCCATTGCAACACCTGCGCCAGCAGCGGCCTTGCATTTCCGCCATTTTGGGGTGAAGGCGACTTGGCAGTCCACTAGTTTCTATGGCAATATCAGCTGCTTTGTAACAAAAAAAAAAAAACTTTTTTCACAAAACCTTTTTGCTCTCAGTCAGTTTGGGTTAAAACTCTTTAAAAGATCTAGTATTAGTATTAGACTTATAAACACTGAATTAATACCGACATATGAAATTAAATTATGACATGCATCAGAAAAATTGTGAATGTTGGACAATAAATATATGAATATAACAGCTTGATTTTGCAGTGTTGTCTAATGTTCATTGAAGCAAAAGTGTCCAAAAGTGGGAATTATGCAATAACGGACACAGCAATGCATCATGTATTATAAGATCATTATGTTTGTAGCGTGATCCATTAAAACGTACAATATAACTTATTTTAATTCAGACCTAGATATTATTACTATTACTCCATTAGGTCTGAAATATACTGATTGCTGTAAATATGATGATCTTAAATGTATTAATTATTAATTTACTATTAATAAATGTGTAAAGTTTCATAAAATGGAAACACTCAATAAAGTAGGCTAACTACGTTACCTCAGATGGATGAATGGTTGGATTCCACAACTGGTAAAATAAAACATATATAAGACAATACAACATTTACTGTAGGATCATACAATTTACTGGTGACTTAATTTAAAAAAAACTGTTCTATTGCACTTCTGATTTGGCAGTGAAATTCACCGATTTTGGGTGCGTAAGATGTGAAGGATTCAATGCTCCAGTTAGTATTTTCACCCCATAATAGAGTGCCCCAGGGATGACGCGTTTTTGTAGGCAAAACCCAGAAGCGAGTTAGCATTTTAGGACTTCCGGTTCCATCGCCCTAAAGTCTATGGGCTTTTTGAATGGGTTTTTGCTAAATCGCCTGAAATAAGGTCTGTGGTTAACAAAGCCTCTAAATACTTTCACGTTTTGATCTATGACATAAAACACACCAGTTATAACCCACTTGTGATTTTTTTAAAACTTTTACTGTGTCTTAAAATCGGCGGTTGCTAACAAGTTGCTAAAAGAGATTACTTCCTTTAGACGTCATCATTAAAAACGGGACATTTGGACAGCATTTCTCATGAAAAAGTGGATAAGTATTCATAAACAGCGCAGATCATAATCAGAGAGCATGTTTGTAAATAAAGTTGTTTTTTAAATGCAGTTTGAGGACGCTTGGTGGTGACGACGTTGATCCGCGACCATGGTGTGCTGTAGTCCGTTTATAGCCTACTGTTAGCCTTTTATATCTGACCACTTTATTTAGGCTTCAAAATCTATAAATGTTGTGTTAACTTGATAGACTAAACTTGAAGATTATCTTGATTGACAAAACGTGTAAGTGTCATAACCCTTTGTTAAACACAGAGCTTATTTTCTGCGATTTTCCAAAAGTCTATGGGAAAAATGCATAGGCTTTCAGTCGAGGGAACCCGTGCGCCGCTAACTTCCGGGTTGGCCTACAAAAACGCGTCATCCCTGGGGCACTCTATGGCGGCCACGCTACCGGAGCGCCATCTAGTGACTGTTGCCTAAAAAGTATCAGAGTGTCGCCTCTTGGGACAACACATGAAGCCAGCAAAGAGTTGGATGGATATCTGGCCTGTGTTTCAGACACCAGTGTTTCAGGCACTGCAGGATTGATTTTTAGGCCCAAAAGAGCTAGGCTTGACACTCACAATTTTGAAAATCAGCTTCTGCTTAAGTTAAATCCGAGGTTTTGCAGCTTTGAGTAGCATGTTGCATACTGGCATTAGGTAGTAGTCTTATGGTTTGATAATTAAATACAATTAAACACAAACAGTTCTAAAGGAGTATAAAACTTTGTATGTGGTTCATTCACTTCATGTTTTTAGAGATTAAAAGCTTAAACAAGAATCTCTAGTTTTCATTCTTGCTGTTCCTTTTACTTTTTTAATACTCAAGTACAATTTTAATGTAGTACTTTTTTACTTTTACTCAAGTATGATTCTGGCCAGATACTTTTACTTTTAATTGAGTAAAATTTTCACTCAGTACTTGTACTTTCACTTGAGTAACATTTTTGAGTAGTTTTTACACCTCTGCCCTGATGACGACATATGGGGAAGATTCCAGATTGGGCCATATGAGCTTTCATTTTCTCAAACGCTAAGCTAAATACCCAGAGCACGATTTACACCCATCGCCTTTTCTAGCCACTGGGGGACCATAAGCAGGCTAGCGGAACTCATAATAATGTTATAAAGGTTATAAAACCTCATAAAGTGAAATTTTCATGTCATGGGACCTGTAAACTTGCATATCAAAATTATTCGAGTTCGGATAGATCAAACACACAAACCTATAGACTAAACATGTAAATGAACAGCAAGAATACATTAAAGGTCTTCAGTTTTCAGTGGGAATTTAAGTGGCCCCTAAAGTGATAATTAACCATTTTTATAAGGGAAGTGTTTATTAAAAAAACAGCTTTAGCTTGATAAGAATTTTCTGTGAAGCTGCTTTGAAACAACTTTGATGGAAATCTATCCACCCCCACTCGGCCCCCTGAGAAATATAAATGAAAGTATAACTGATCAAATACACTAAACTTATTATCAATATTAAGTGTCTGTATAATATGTGTTCTTTCAATTCTCAGGGATGATTTTGATTCTTCTATAGATGACTCAGCTGAACAGGCCAGTAAGAGATTATTATTCCTTTTAATAATACAAATGTCTCCTTAAAACATCTAGTAATGTATAAAGATCAGATCAGAGATCAGGTATAAACTAGATTATGGTTCAAAAGTTCATCACTGGGGGGCGATCTCATGATGACCTGGTTCAGAGAGAGATTGCCTCCTGTGGGGTGAACCATTGAAATTTTGAAAAGTTTTGAAACAATTATGACGTAACGGAGCCTCATTTACTGGAGTCACGTGACTTTGGCACTTTCATGAAGCAGGGTTTTGTAGACAATGCTGTGTTATAATTCCTACGATAGACATAATAGGCACGATAGATCCCCTTTAATGTCTTACAATTCAAGTTCACTTTAAATATTAGTTAATTATATTAAAAAAAATGTCAACTTTACATCACTGAATTTTTGTCCGCAGATTTGAGGTGAAATCAAATCTCATCTCTCTGTGGACATTCAGTGGGTTTTGGGGTGGTATAAAAGCAGTTAAATTACCCATGTCAGGCTTGCACTAACCTGGGGTCAGAGGTCACGGCTTTATCACTGAATTCAGGAGGATTATACATTGATCCATCACTCTTCAGAGACGAACACCCGGGTTCTGGAGATGAAGATCCCTGACTCTTTTTTTTAGAGATACTGAGAAAACAGAAATAATTATTCCTTTAGTTCTGCCTGTTTTCCAGTGTTTCCAGTGTTTCCCTCCACTGCAGCTGTCAGTCATTCTCCATTCAGCATTCAAACAGCGTGCCGCGTTCGGTTACGACAGTCAACACAATAATCTCTCTTCAATGTTCCTATTATTATACTTGATCTGTACACAAAGGTCTATGGTTTTGCATAAAAGGACTTCATCTTGCAGGAGTTTATTGCCGTTTCTCCCGGGTGACTGTTAGATCACAACACTGGAGTAGAGAGCAATATGAATTGTTCTTCACATGCACATCTCACTTTGTGCTTTGAATTTTTCAATGCTGTGACTCCATGTTTCTTCAAGCGCATCATTCTGCACACGGGATGTGCATAAGCACTTTGTGTCACTCTGTATTGGAGCCCTTAATTTAATAATACGTTTGCGCAATGAAAGACAGTCTATCTTGTTCTGTTCTGTCTATCATATGTTGCTGCTTCATTAAAAAGCTGCACTATACATTTAAAAGAAATGTCTTTTAATTTTATAGTAAATAATTTTATATTTATAAATATATTCACTTAAACGCAGCCATTAGTTCACCCAAAAATGAAAATTATGTCATTAATTACTCACCCTCATGTCGTTCCACACTCGTAAGACCTTCGTTCATCTTCAGAACACAAATTAAGATATTTTTGATGAAATCCGATGGCTCAGTGAGCCCTGAGCAATGACATTTCCTCTCTCAAGATCCATTAATGTACTAAAAACATATTTAAATCAGTTCATGTGAGTACAGTGGTTCAATATTAATATTATAAAGCCACGAGAATATTTTTGTGCGCCAAAAAAACAAAATAACGACTTATTTAGTGATGGCCGATTTCAAAACACTGCTTCAGGAAGCTTCGGAGCGTTATGAATCTTTTGTGTCGAATCAGCGGTTCGGAGCGCCAAAGTCACGTGATTTCAGTACATTAATGGATCTTGAGAGAGGAAATGTCATTGCTGTGAATGCAGGCCTCACTGAGCCATTGGATTAGGGCTGCACGATTAATCGTATTTTAATCGCGATAACGATATCTGCTTCTCTCGATTGATTTTAAATAATCGTCACTATATTGGCCCGCTCATTATTGATCCGGAAAACGTGTTTTTCTTTGGGATATGCTTGTGGTTGCCAGATGCAAAGAGCTTAAATCCCCCAAATAGAGCTTTTCCCTTAAAAGGATATACTTTCTTCCCGGTGTTTTACTTTTGTGCATTCTGCGCTCCCTTTAAATGCGGAAGCAGCGCTGATGATCTGAAAACAAACACGTGCCTTCAGCAATGAATTTCAACAAATGCAACACTGATCTCCACCGTACTGTTTGCAGAATGCACTTTTGCAACATATGTGACAATTCAATCGGGAAAATTAACATCATTTGGAATTACTGGAAATAATATTATGAGTTTCACCGTTTTATCTTTTGAAGTTCCTAAAGGTTACCAGTTTTCATCATGTTAATCAGTTGAAAATGATATACAGCCAGGGATATAAAATCTAATGTGAATACAGATTACAAAGCGCTCACCAAACCATGTTTTGCATTGATTTACCATCCAACGAAGTTATCATAGTTGGTTAAATGAAGTCGGTGTGCCACCTACAGGCCTTTGGGGTGAAGTGTAGGTTGGTAAAGAACTTGCAAAATAGCCATAACTGCATTACCCTTTTTGATAGAATAATCCTGATTATAATTTTGAGCAAAAATAATTGTAATTATCAGTTTAACCATTATCGTGCAGCCCTACATCGGATTTCAACAAAAATATTATTAGCACTTATTAATATAGCACTTTGAGATTCTCTGGAATGAAAAGCGCTTCATAAATAAAATCCATTATTATTATTATATCTTAATTTGTGTTCTGAAGATGAACGAAGGTCTTACGGGTGTGGAACGACATGAGGGAGAGTAATTAATGACATTATTTTCATTTTTTGGTGAACTAACCCTTTAAATTAAAGGCACCCAGGATCCAAGTTTACCTCAATGCTTTTTCCAATAGTAGAGCCACAGTCCCTCGTATCTGTCAATAATAAGACCATCTCTTGACTGTGCCTCACCTGGGGTCAGAGGTCACGGCTTTATCACTGAATTCAGGAGGATTATACATTGATCCGTCACTCTTCAGAGACGAACAGCCGGGTTCTGGAGATGAAGATCTCTCACTGCTCTTTCTGTTCTCCATAATGAGAAACTGACTTCAGACCTGCATATGGAAACACGGAAAACAAACCAAACACAACATAATTATTCTAGTAATTTTCATAAAAACACATCCCACTGCTATATACATTCTAGAGAGGAAATACAGTCATCAGTGTCCAAACCAAATGTTGCACACACACAGAGTAAGTGATTTGTAATTTATTTTATTTTATTTTATGAATTCAAAGGTATATACACTTATGAAGATCATATCCTCAATCCATAAACCAGATAATTAACCAAATATTTATTCATTTCCATGAATGAGGATAGATGCAGCAATGTGGGGTCGGCACTCCAAGTTATTATGGGCTGGTCGTGTGGATAAATGTTCTGGATCGATAACAGTTCATCCAAATAAGGCTCCTGGAATATTTGTTCAGTTTATCTCAGTATGATATTGTCTCATGTTTTCTTATTCTTCAACAGTTTATCGATTTCAATCTCTTCTCTGAATAGGGATACCGTACAAATGACCCCTCGGTGACGTCACACATGATGAACCCACGTGACTGACAAAGACCAGTGTTGGGGAAGCTACTCTGAAACTGTAGTTTGACAAGCTACAAGCTATTCATAAATTAAAGTAGTTGAACTACAGTCAAGCTACCCTTCTGAAAAAGTAGTTAGGTACAGTGGGTACGGAAAGTATTCAGACCCCCTTAAATTTTTCACTCTTTGTTATATTGCAGCCATTTGCTAAAATCATTTAAGTTCATTTTTTCCTCATTAATGTACACACAGCACCCCATATTGACAGAAAAACACAGAATTGTTGACATTTTTGTAGATTTATTAAAAAAGAAAAACTGAAATATCACATGGTCCTAAGTATTCAGACCCTTTGCTCAGTATTTAGTAGAAGCACCCTTTTGATCTAATACAGCCATGAGTCTTTTTGGGAAAGATGCAACAAGTTTTTCACACCTGGATTTGGGGATCCTCTGCCATTCCTCCTTGCAGATCCTCTCCAGTTCTGTCAGGTTGGATGGTAAACGTTGGTGGACAGCCATTTTTAGGTCTCTCCAGAGATGCTCAATTGGGTTTAAGTCAGGGCTCTGGCTGGGCCATTCAAGAACAGTCATGGAGTTGTTGTGAAGCCACTCCTTCATTATTTTAGCTGTGTGCTTCGGGTCATTGTCTTGTTGGAAGGTAAACCTTCGGCCCAGTCTGAGGTCCTGAGCACTCTGGAGAAGGTTTTCGTCCAGGATATCCCTGTACTTGGCCGCATTCATCTTTCCCTCGATTGCAACCAGTCGTCCTGTCCCTGCAGCTGAAAAACACCCCCACAGCATGATGCTGCCACCACCATGCTTCACTGTTGGGACTGTATTGGACAGGTGATGAGCAGTGCCTGGTTTCTCCACACATACCGCTTAGAATTAAGGCCAAAAAGTTCTATCTTGGTCTCATCAGACCAGAGAATCTTATTTCTCACCATCTTTGAGTCCTTCAGGTGTTTTTTTAGCAAACTCCATGCGGGCTTTCTTGTGTCTTGCACTGAGGAGAGGCTTCCGTCGGGCCGCTCTGCCATAAAGCCCCGACTGGTGGAGGGCTGCAGTGATGGTTGACTTTCTACAACTTTCTCCCATCTCCCGACTGCATGTCTGGAGCTCAGCCACAGTGATCTTTGGGTTCTTCTTTACCTCTCTCACCAAGGCTCTTCTCCCCCGATAGCTCAGTTTGGCCGGACGGCCAGCTCTAGGAAGGGTTCTGGTCGTCCCAAACTTCTTCCATTTAAGGATTATGGAGGCCACTGTGCTCTTAGGAACCTTAAGTGCAGCAGAAATGTTTTTGTAACCTTGGCCAGATCTGTGCCTTGCCACAATTCTGTCTCTGAGCTCTTCAGGCAGTTCCTTTGACCTCATGATTCTCATTTGCTCTGACATGCACTGTGAGCTGTAAGGTCTTATATAGACAGGTGTGTGGCTTTCCTAATCAAGTCCAATCAGTGTAATCAAACACAGCTGGACTCAAATGAAGGCGTAGAACCATCTCAAGGATGATCAGAAGAAATGGACAGCACCTGAGTTAAATATATGAGTGTCACAGCAAAGGGTCTGAATACTTAGGACCATGTGATATTTCAGTTTTTCTTTTTTAATAAATCTGCAAAAATGTCAACAATTCTGTGTTTTTCTGTCAATATGGGGTGCTGTGTGTACATTAATGAGGGAAAAAATGAACTTAAATGATTTTAGCAAATGGCTGCAATATAACAAAGAGTGAAAAATTCAAGGGGGTCTGAATACTTTCCGTACCCACTGTACACTACAAGTTACTATCAAAAAGTAGCTAGCTACATTGAAAAAAAATGCAATGATAAAAATAATAATAAGCAATGTAAATGCAGACTAGAAAAATATTAGAATTTTTGTATCAATATTTTTATAATTCTATTCCAATTATTTGTAAAATGACTTAAAATCTTAAATGTCCCACTATGCATTGCTATTCTTATTATGGTGGAGCCGTTGTTTACACATTACATTTGCACTTTACTATAGCTCATTTATTTCAGAAGTACCCTCAATGATTTGATTCTGGAACCGGACCTGCACTTAAACCGAACCGGAACTTAAATTGGATGCACAGAACACATGCAGTGATAAAGCTTTGAGACGCGAATCATGCGCTTCTCGCATGAACATTCTTATAACCGAGAAAGCGATTTTATTAGATCAGCCTTTGTCGTGCGATGAGCGCCAAAGCTATGTCACGATTTTGTTTTCTGTTCAGTTTACGGATGCTTTGCCAACGCAATGACGCAAAACACCGCGTTAGTGATCTTATGCTCATTATAAAACAGATTAGACTAAGGCGGGTCACCACTGTAATAAAATAGTTTGCATAGACTGCAATAAAGCAGGACGATCCATTTAAAAAGGCTATTTATTCACCTGTATGTGCTTGAAGTCTTCGACACAGACAGCATTTTAATCATTTGTTTATAAATTAAGCGTAACCTTTACTAATCGATTCGTGCAGTGTGAACCCACTCCTGTCCTTTACATAATCATCAGACGATCTCTTCTTGATGAACTGCTGATGAACTGATAAAGCTGCAAGATGAGGGATATAACAATAGATGGTGCTAATGCATCGCAGAACGCAAATCGGAATGTAGCTTGTAGCTTTGGTCGCGATACATCGCTTCTTGCTGGAAAATGTAGTTAACTACTGGAAAAGCTACATTTTTTTAAAAGAAGCTGAACTATATACAAGCTACTGAAGAATGTAGTTAAACTAGTAGCGCCACTACATGTAGTTAACTACTCCCCAACACTGACAAAGACCCATACAAAACTGCAATGGAAACCATTAAATATAAAATAATAAACCACTGATTCAAAACAAAAGATTCATAAAGATTCGAAGCTTCATGAAGCAGTGTTTTGAAATCATCACTAGAGATTGTTGAATAAAGTTTTCATGTTTCTTCATAACATTAAGGTTGAAGCACTGCAGTCACATGACTGATTTAAATATGTCTTTAGCAGCTTTCTGAACAAAAGAGGCCTCACTGAGCCATCAGATTTCATCAAAAATATCTGAATTTGTGTTCTGAAGATGAACGTGTGAAACGACAAATGATTAGTAATTAATGACAGAAGTTTCATTTTTGGATGAACTAACCCTTTAACAGCTGATGGTTTGTAATGGTTTTGTAGTGGAAATCATCAGCATTTCTGTAATGATTTATATTGTTTGCTTGTTTTCTCCAGCATATTATTTATCTTGTTATATTATTAATATTTATCCTTTAAATAACACAATAACACCTCACTGGAGAGTAGTTTTTATCAAACACACATCAGTGTGTCATAATCGATCTTTCACTGAAGCTGATGGTCTGTGGATCGAGTCTATGATTAATCTCAAATAAAAGCAGAATCCCTAGAGCTCGATATCGTTACAATCCTGAAGATGAACTTTTGCAGTTTTACTTCAAATAAACTGTTAATATTTGAAGATCGAGTTTAATATGATAGTGACGCGAATGAGAAAACATTCAATAATATGACATGATATGCTGATAAATGAACTTACCGTCATGTGATATTTATGTCTGTTTCAAGACTTCTGAACTGAACTTAGACTTCCTAAGGATACTTTCTGTTTCGAGACACATGTGTTTCCTCAGAATGCGCATGCGCAGATGTCTCAGGCGTCAACAGCAAATAAACCCCGCCCATCTCTCTTCTTATAGTTTTCTAGTGTGTTTCTATTATTAAGGATGTTTAGCGCCACCTGCTGATTACTGGAGTGAGTGACACTACCTTGCTACAGTTCCATGTTCCATCCTTCACACTCAAACTCTCACAGAAACCTTTGCTCTGATTGTTTATTTAGCCATTTGAATTATGGGACAGCTGGGACGCCCTCATAATGTAGGGATAGAAACCTGAACACATTTACATTATCACACTATAAGTGCTTTAAACCAGTATAAGCACACATACTCAGAGGAACACCATCTTAACCATGGTAAAATCACTGTAATGCTCATCCTCAAGTGTCTTAATTCTTGAACAACAGACAAATAACAACAGTGATATTTATGATTCATAATCATCTCTCAGCCTTTCTTCTTGACCAGGAGTATAGGAGGATCCTGACGACTGAACACACTTCTGAATCTGACACACAAACACCTGTAGAAATGACATTAGATTTCAGAAGACTCCATTAATAACTGAGAGAATGAAAAACACAAACTCCACATAATCCAAGAAAGACTCAATAAGGCCGAGTCTGAAACTACAGCCTCTACTGAGAATCAAAGCTTGAGATTGAAACAAACACTCACTGATATCTGATGTTTTCCTTCAGCTGATTCTGTCCAATCAGAGGAGGATTCATTATGATCAGAAATATTTCACTCATTTCAGTTTGTCAGATTGACCCAGAACACCTGATTATAAATACATGCAGATGTTTCCAGGTGCCGCTGGAGGTCAAACGTGTGCAAAAGCTCCTGGAGACTCAAACTGTGCTGCAACTCCAGACTAAACCATGACTTGATCGAGCAACATTAGAAGAAATGTGACGAATCTCACCTTCTGCTTCTAAAGCATCCAGAACGCTCAGCTGCTTTCATGGGAAGAGCATCACTGGACTCTTATTTTCTGCTCTTTGTTGAAATGATTTATTCACTCCAGCTGAATAATGTTGAATCTGACAGATGTTGTCGAGGCTTCGTTCAGGTGGCCTGATGTTGGAGGAAGACTGAGACTGTTGTAGAGACATGAAGCTCAGAGAACATATTCTTAAATATCTGTGCTTCAGCATTATTATACAACAAATCAGATTTCAGCTGTCTTCTATCAGGAGAAATAAAGGAAAGGATCATAAGGACATAGAAATAGTGCTAATGACATAGAAGTGGCACAACTTACCCAACATTAAGGCTAAAGTATGTATGGGGAATTTTAATTTATAATAAATAAATAAATATTAGGTTTTTTTTTTTTGTTTGTTTTTTTTTGTACATATCCCATGACAGTCTTGTAAGAAACCCCCCAAACACAATCTGACGGCCTGGGTGAAGGTTTAACGCGTTTATGTCTTTTCAGCGCCCCTGTGAAGTTCACTTAATTTCACTCGTTTAATCCGTCTCAAATTTCAAATGATTATTACTCTTAGGTTGTGTTTCCATTTAGAAATTAATCATTGGTTATGTATTGATTTAGATATTTGATTATTATGGGTATCCTGTACTTTTAATTATTTGTTCATTACGGACCCATATCGCTTAGAGTCACACGCCCCGGGTTTGCACGGATCTTACAACACAAATTTGCCAGTTCTGATTTTTAGTCAGAGGGTGCAGAGTTTACTAATGCATTTGAGTCGAACCGCCACATACTTGTTCATACAAAAACACAGTTTTTCTAGTCATGATACTGCAACTTGCTAAGTCAGTGATAGATAGAAATCTGAAGGTTTCACATAATGTGCCACATGCTCCTGTCACTGAGCCTTTAGTTTGAATCTATTCTGACGCAGATTTGCGGAAATATGGACTCCAATAATCTACTGGTCATAATGATTTCAGAAGAATCCAGAGTAAATCAAATATAACATTTTATTTGTCAGGTAAAAATGTATCATGCCAATTACATAGTTAGGCAATTAGACACTGCATACTGTAGATGTGTGAGGACAGTTTAGGGCAAGGCGTTGTCCTGTGCTATTTTTTTGAGATCTTCTCTCCAGATGAGTTTTATTGCTTTATTGCAGGGTGCTTAATCTCAACTTTTGTCTTAGCAGGAAAATCAAGTCTTACAGTCTTATAGTTCAGAACAGTCTTACATTCAGAATATTTCCATGCAGTGAAATATCCAAAATATCCAAAATGCAATATATACAGTAAATGTTAAATTCTGACACAACAAAATAATGATAAATGTCTGATGTATCATCACTGGAGAAGCTTTGGGTTTATCAGATGTTGCTGTTTTAGATCCGTTTAAAAAAATGCTCCTTGAGCTCAAAGTGTGAATCAGACCAATGTTCAGAAGTGGTAAAGCTTCTCTTCCTGAAGAACTGAGATGAATTTAGCTTTCACATCATCTCTGTGTTTGCGTATAATGTCACAGATCTTTCTCATGCTCTCCTGACTGGTTAAACTCTGTGTGATTTCTGAATATTGTTCCTCGTGAATTAGTTGCTGCTGACACAGTTTATCTGCAATGAACCCAACATTTGTAACGCCCTGAATGAGATCTGGCCAATGATTATCAAAATATCTTGCTTTATCTGGATCACTATTCAGATGCGACTCGTCTCTCTTAGGATGAATCTGATCACTATTCAGACACAGCTCATTTTTCTTAGTTTGAATCAGATCAATTTCTTTTTTCTTAATTGTTGCAGTCCAGACAGTCTTCTGATCCTCCTCTCTGATAAGAGTCATTTGAAGATCATTCTCCAGACTTGTGTCGACCTTGAAATAGTTTGGAGGAGTTTCTCTTCTTAGTGTGATCCCTTCTTTGGGATGGATAGAGGCACCAGGAACGTCAAGAATGTGTGGCGTTTTCATCCGAAATGGCCTGTCAGGTCTGGGATGTGGGATTGGACAACTGTACTTTTCATTCTTCTCAACTTTTTCTTTTGCACAATCATCAAATGGAAAAAAGTAGACATGTAGAATGAGAGGAGCTTTAGAACACATGTAGAGAAGAAGATCACAGTGTTCATCCACTCGCATTATCCAACTTATTATTAATGTTGTAAAAGAGAAGGATGGTTGCACAATCTTAGCATGGAATCGGGTCAACTGCACAGGTTCTGTGGTTATTCCCTCGTCTTTTACGCTGAGGACTTTCACAGCATCTTTGAGAGAGGGGTCAGACTCTCCTAAACAGGCGTAATGGGGCAGATGAACTTCCTCCAGTTTCCCTGAGATCACCGTCACGTCAATCACTGGACCGATCCGGTTGCACTGCAGCCTCTTCAGCTCTGTGTTGAGGAAGTGTCCGTCTACGGTACAGTACTGAAGGGTGACGTCACAGTCACAGACCCATCGCATTCTGGTCCGGACACACTCGTAACGGCCTGGGTCAGTGCTGACCCTGAACTTTGACCCTCCTTCATCTGTACAGGCCGACGGCTCAATCTGAACCCACTGGTCAGAATCAGCTATATGGACACAAGACTGACAGTTCAGCAGTGGGTAAATATTGAGCCCAGAAGGTTTGGGGTCAGAGAACCTGTGAAGAACCAGAAGAAGGAAGAATGAAAGAGTCAGATGGTTTTTACGCACAAACAAGGTACAAAATTAATGAATTAATAATAAATAAATGTCGATGACTAACTACAGTAGTTAGCATGAACTAACAATGAAAACTACTAAAGTGTTTATTAATCTAAGGGATCTTACTGTAAAGTGTTACTAACAACTCAAAATCAACAACATACTAACAGTCTACTATAAAAAACCTAAAGAGTAAATCTGTCACAATTCACATGCCTTCTAACAACGAACTCTATATTCTCCATCAATGAGCTCAAGTTAAATAATGTCTCAAGTATTCTATAAATCAGTGTTTTTAACTGTGGTGAAGCAGGATATTTTCACAGAGGTGGACAGATAAAGGCCAGCAAGCAGTCTGGGGTGGACAGAAATGTTAAATAAATGAGTTTGACTATAAAGAACTGGAGTGTTTTAGTGGTTAAAACACAACTGTCTACAGTTAATTGTGCTTGATTGTGATTGAGGGAGTGCTGGAATAGATCAAGTAATACTGAGTGAATTTGATTATTTCTGTCTTATTCCTCACCTGCAGGCATATTAATAGAACAGAAGATCACACTACAGCTAGAAAATTACAGAAGATTAATAGCAAATTACAGTTTAGAGATCATGTGATCAGGAGCTTTTGAGAAATGGAGTTTGAGTGACCAAATGGAATTCAAACGTAGTTCAGGCAGAATATTTGGGATATATATTTATATATATATATATTTAGGATGGATAGTACAAACCCGATTCCAAAAAAGTTGGGACACTGTACAAATTGTGAATAAAAACAGAATGCAATGATGTGGAAGTTTCAAATTTCAATATTTTATTCAGAATACAACATAGATGACATATCAAATGTTTAAACTGAGAAAATGTATCATTTTAAGGGGAAAATGATCTTGATTTTAAATTTCGTGGCATCAACACATCTCAAAAAAGTTGGGACAAGGCCATGTTTACCACTGTGTGGCATCCCCTCTTCTTTTTATAACAGTCTGCAAACGTCTGGGGACTGAGGAGACAAGTTGCTCAAGTTTAGGAATAGGAATGTTGTCCCATTCTTGTCTAATACAGGCTTCTAGTTGCTCAACTGTCTTAGGTCTTCTTTGTCGCATCTTCCTCTTTATGATGCACCAAATGATTTCTATGAGTGAAAGATCTGGACTGCAGGCTGGCCATTTCAGTACCCGGATCCTTCTTCTACGCAGCCATGATTTGTAATTGATGCAGTATGTGGTCTGGCATTGTCATGTTGGAAAAAAGTCCTGAAAGAGACGACATCTGGATGGGAGCATATGTTGTTCTAGAACTTGGATATACCTTTCAGCATTGATGGTGCCTTTCCAGATGTGTAAGCTGCCATGCCACACGCACTCATGCAACCCCATACCATCAGAGATGCAGGCTTCTGAACTGAGCGCTGATAACAACTTGGGTTGTCCTTGTCCTCTTTAGTCCGGATGACATGGCATCCCAGTTTTCCAAAAAAAACTTCAAATTTTGATTCGTCTGACCACAGAACAGTTTTCCACTTTGCCACAGTCCATTTTAAATGAGCCTTGGCCCAGAGAAAACGCCAGCTCTCATGAAATCCAAAACTGGCCCGGATGGTATTCCTGGTCATGTGCTTAGGGCTTGTGCAGAGCAGCTTGCAGGGGTCTTTACAGACATTTTCAACCTGTCCCTCACCCAAGAAACTGTGCCAACATGCTTTAAGTCCACATCCATTGTGCCAGTGCCAAAACACTCCTCCCCAATGTGCCTGAATGACTTCCGTCCTGTAGCACTCACACCTATTATCATGAAGTGCTTTGAGCGTTTGGTTCTAGCACACCTCAAAGACTGTCTCCCACCCACACTGGACCCACACCAATTTGCTTACCGTAAAAACAGGAGCATAGAGGATGCAGTATGCACAGTGCTGCACTCTGTACTCACACACTTGGACAATAACAACACATATGTACAAATGTTGTTTGTTGACTTCAGCTCAGCGTTCAATACTGTCATTCCCTCCAAGTTGTCCACAAAACTTAGAGACCTGGACATTAACACCTCCCTCTGCAACTGGATTATGGACTTTCTGACCAATAGACCTCAGCATGTTAGGTCAGGCCACACCTGCTCCACCACCATCACACTCAACACTGGTGTACCACAGGGCTGTGTGCTGAGCCCATTCCTTTACTCCCTCTACACCCACGACTGCAAGCCTGTGCATGGATCCAACTCCATCATTAAGTTTGCTGATGACACCACAGTGATTGGCCTCATCAGAGACAACGATGAGACTGCCTACAGGGAGGAGGTACAGTACCTGGCCACATGGTGCACTGACAATAACCTGCTCCTTAACACCAGCAAGACAAAGGAGCTCATTGTGGACTTCAGGAAGAAGAAAAAAAAAGCATGCATGACCCCATCCACATTAACGGGAGGGTTGTTGAACGTGTTTCCAGCTTCAAGTTCCTGGGAACCACCATCTCGGAGGACCTGTCGTGGACCACAAACACCTCTAGCCTGGTCAAGAAAGCCCACCAACGCCTTTTCTTCCTCAGGACACTGAAGAAGAATCAGCTGTCTCCAGCCATCCTGGTGAATTTTTACCGGTGTGCGATCGAAAGCATCCTGACCAGTTGTATTACAGTCTGGTATGGGAACTGCTCAGTTGCTGACCGCAAGGCACTGCAGAGGGTGGTGAAAACAGCCCAACGCATCACAGGGACACCACTATCTGCTATTGAGGACATACAGAGAAAACACTGTCTTCGTCGAGCTCGCAGCATTCTTAAGGACTCCTCTCATCCTGACCATGGGCTGTTTATCCTCCTGCCCTCTCAAAGGCGATTCAGGAGCCTCCGGACAAGGACCAGCAGATTCAGGAACAGCTTTTTCCCTACAGCTGTCTCCTTACTGAATTCTGCCCTCTGACACCCCCCAAGCCCCCCACACCCCCACACCCCCTCCCCCAACACCACACACATAGACTCTTCACTCCTCCTTATCACTACATATGATTTATAAATAAGAAAAAACAACTGTAAACTTAATATTACTTGCACTACTGTCTGTTCATCCAGTATTTCGAGTAATCCATTTGCACTGAACTATTTCTATCCACTTTACTGACCATTGCACTAGTGTAAATGCTGCTCTATGTTCATAGTTTTGCTTATAGTGTACATACACTTATACATAATTCATCTGTATAGTATGTTCATAGCACACCTATCTGTCTATTGCACTGATAGTATTTAAAATCTGTAAATTATATCCATAATATTGCCTTATATATATATTTATTGTACATTTGTAAATATTGCGAACACTGTATATTCTGTACTTACTGCTTATTGCACTTCTGGTTAGATGCTAACTGCATTTCGTTGCCTTGTACCTTACATGTGCAATGACAATAAAGTTGAATCTGAATCTGAAAATGAGCCAATATTTGGCATGACATTTCAAAATGTCTCACTTTAAACATTTGATATGTTATCTATATTCTATTGTGAATAAAATATAAGTTTATGAGATTTGTAAATTATTGCATTCCTTTTTTATTCACAATTTGTACAGTGTCCCAACCTTTTTTGGAATCGGGTTTGTAATAGAACAGAAGCTCACACTACCGCTAGAAAATTACAGAAAATTAATAGCTTATTAATTAATAGTTTAGAAATCATGTGATCAGTCACAATAATTCCTGCACAGGAGAGACAAAAAATATATTATAAAAAATTTATTAAAAAATATATATTTATTGGTATCTGCATCTGGTATCGGCCAAAATATGCTGACAAATATGGGCATATCAGGTATCAGCCATAATCCAATATCATGCATCACTAGTGTTTAGTGATGAATGAAGATCAGAGGATTGAACTATTAATCACAGTCTGGAAAAATCCTTCACTAAGACACAGTATATTTCACTCACCCGGTTGTGTGTGTATCACTGATGTTTCTCACAGGAGGCTGTTTAATGTCACACAGAGACACTGAGGAGTTATAAGAAACCATAAATCCAGCATAGAGGGGTTCAGTGAATGTGGTGTTGAATGTGTGTAAGTGTGTGAGTGTGTGTGTGTCAGAGACGCTGATGTAATGAATGCTGAATGAATGCTGATGTAATCGTTAATGATACTGTCCTTGTAACTTGCAGGTTGAAGACGTGGATGTCCAGACGGAGTTGCTGGCAGACGACACTCACACACAGCACAGGAACACAGGAGGGAGTTCGGAGACACAGGAGACAGGTAAGTATCAACAGGAGTCCTTGAGGTAAGCATGGAGGTAAGTATCCTTAATGCAAACGAGACCGGACAAAGTGCCTGTGTGTGTGAGTGCCTTTTGAAATGCTGGTGATGATGAGGTTAATGAGGTGCAGGTGGCGGTGATTAGTATTCGGGAGATGGTGCGCGCTGTGATTGGATGGTGCTGGAGCCTGGTGTGTCTGTGACAGCCAGAGTGGTAGTCAAAATAGCCTGTGCTCCTTACATATTACATAAGGACACTGCACCTCTCACATGGTCACGAATTGAAATTTAAACTGTTAGATGATTAATTGTAACTAAGTTAGTACTTAGTTTAGCTTATACAATAATTAAACACAGGAATAAATTGTATGTGGAATTTGAAACTCCATCATCTAGAGCAGTATCTGAAACTCCCTGTATCTTTGTAGTTTTTTAACTTCTAAATGATCCTGAGATTTTTTATGAATGTTGCCCAAGTAGCAGTTTATAGCATTAGGAGAAAGAAAAACAGGCTATGAATGTTCTGGATTTTTGGGGGGGATGCCTGTTGCATTCTTCAGGGACAGGTGTGAATGGTCTTGAACATGAACCTGTAAGTGCTCTGGGGGGATGCATGTGTTCTTTTAGTATGATAAGTAGAGAGCATAATAGGCCAGCCAGACAGTATTGTTTGAATGTAGTAGTGGAATTTTGATTAGCATTTGCATTGAAATTATAATACTTTGATGGATAATTCTTAGATCTGTACCCTCGACACATGGTCTACCACCCTGTCTATTCTTTCAGTGTATCTACTACAATATAAGACCCATATGTATTATTCACTTATTTTTTTACTTTTTCCATTTCAGAATGCCAAGATGTCATCGGACCACCCCCACTGGATGTATGCAACGACATGATTGCACATTTCCCAGTAAAGATGAAGAGAGGACACTGCAGACACTGCAATAATGGATACACAAGTACACTGTAGCAAGTGCAATGTTCGCCTGTGCTTCTCAGATGAAAAGAACTGTCTTAGGGCTATCACTGCAAAACACAGACTTCATTCAAACCACATTGAAAGTGATAGAACAAAAAGTTTTATAATTACAATTTTTTTTCAATATTTTTATTAATAAATGCTTATTCATAAAAATATATAATTGTTGTGTGATTATTACTCATTATATATACTGTTATGGGGCAAAGTAAGCAATCAACCCTGCAAATGAATGCTTAAATGCTCTGTATATCTGTTCAGACAAAGTGAGTATAAATACTGTAACGAAACGGGACTCAGGCAGGGATCCAATTGCAAGCTTTTATTAAAAGTGAGCGTGGTCGTACAGGCAGGGTCAGACAGGAACAAACAGGAACAGCAAGGGACAGGCAGAATCGTGGTCAGGATACAGGCAGTAGATCAGGGCAGGCAGATAGCTATCACAGGTCAGGAAACAATACACATTCCAAAGGCAGGCGGCAGAGAATGGTAAACGGGTAACAGACAGGATCGGTAACAGACAGGCAGACAGGATAATAATGCTCGGAAATGTACACAGGAGTAAACAAGACCTCGCCATGATGTGTGGTGAATGAGAGTCTTTTATAGTCCGGTTAATGTGCTGCAGCTGGGTGTGGTGATTAGTGATTAGTGTGATGTGTGTAGGTGACTGGCAGGGAGGATTATGGGAACTGGAGTCCGGGGAATGACAGGAATCGTGACATAATGCCCCCCTCCCGGAAGGTGCGTCCTTGCGCCATGGATGGAACAACTGGGGAGGGGGGGTGGGTGCCCTGTAGACCTACTGGCAGGTGAGGGTGGATGTACAGACGGGTAAGGAGGTCTCCAGGGCAGGACCAGGGACTCTAGGCGCCACGGCGGGTCAGGTGCCTCGGGCAGCAGTGGCAGTTCAGGAACCTTGGGATGCCACGGAGGGTCAGGAGAGTCGGGCAGCCATGGTAGTTCGGGAGCCTTGGGACGCCAAGGCGGGTCAGGAGAGTGGGACTGCCATGGTGGGTCAGAGGCCGTGTGTGGCCAGGATGGGTCAGAGTTCGTGGGCGGCCATGGTGGGTAAGAAGCTGGTTTGTGGTGGGCTGGAGCTGGTTTATCAAAGGCCAGAGCGGGCTTGTGGGCTGCTAGATCGAGCCCTGGTGCAGAGTCTGGAGCTGTCTCGGGCTCTGGTGCGGAGTCTGGAGCTGTCTCGGGCTCTGGTGCGGAGTCTGGAGCTGTCTCGGGCTCTGGTGCGGAGTCTGGAGCTGACTCGGGCTCTGGTGCGGAGTCTGGAGCTGACTCGGGCTCTGGTGCGGAGTCTGGAGCTGACTCGGGCTCGGCGAAGACTGGAGCAGACTCGGCGAAGACTGGAGTAGCCATCTTGTCCGTAGACACTGGCGGAGTGGCCATCTTGTCCATAGACACTGGCGGAGCGGCCATCTTGTCCATAGACACAGGTGGAGCGGCCATCTTGTCCGTAGACACAGGCAGAGCGGCCATCTTGTCCGTAGACACTGGCTGAGCGGCCATTTTGTCTGTAGACACTGGCGGGCTTGACTGCGTTACAACCGGCGGACTTGAGTGCGTTGCAACCGGTGGACTTGAGTGCGTTGCAACCGGTGGACTTGAGTGTGTTGCAACCGGCGGACTTGAGTGTGTTACAACCGGCGGACTTGAGTGCGTTGCAACCGGCGGACTTGAGTGTGTTGCAACTGGCAGACTTGAGTGTGTTGCAACCGGCGGACTTGAGTGTGTTGCAACTGGCAGACTTGAGTGCGTTGCAACCGGTGGACTTGAGTGTGTTGCAACCGGCGGACTTGAGTGTGTTGCAACCGGCGGACTTGAGTGTGTTGCAACTGGCAGACTTGAGTGCGTTGCAACCGGTGGACTTGAGTGTGTTGCAACCGGCGGACTTGAGTGCGTTGCAACCGGTAGAGGCTTCGGAATTCCAGCTGCTCGTGCTGACGTCAGAGGTGGATCGTCCACACTGGACAACAATCCTCTCCACTCTCGGACAGATCCAGAGATGTGACGTGACTCTGGTCGATCAGCGGAGACGTGACGTGACTCACGAAGATCATCTGTGACTTGACTTTGCCCATGAAGATCAACTGTGACTTGACTTAGCTCCTGAAGATCAGTTGTGACTTGACTTTGCTCCTGAAGATAAACTGTGACTTGACTTTGCCCATGAAGATCAATTGTGACTTGACTTTGCTCCTGAAGATCAGTTGTGACTTGACTTTGCTCCTGAAGATCAATTGTGACTTGACTTGGCTCACGAAGATCAACGGTGACTTGACTTTTCTCATGAAGATCATCTGTGACTTGACTTGGCTCAGGAGATTTAACTTGGACTTAATGTGGCTCAGGAAGATCAACTGTGGCTTGACTTTGTGTTGTTGTTGTGACCGCCATTTTGTGAGTGTTATCTATAGCGACACCCATTACATGAGGAGATGAGGTGTCGCATTCCTCCGTGACACCCACAGTAAAGAGAGAGCAGCTCAGTTGCAATGCCAGATCTATACAATATTCTAATGTCCAACTAGGGTCGTGAAAAGGCAAGACGGAACTGAGCGGATCAGACAGTCCTCCTCGAAAGAAGATCATAAGACACACCTCATCAAAACATGTTAAAGGCGCCAGTCCAATAAAGTCCTCGACGTAATCCTCTATCGTTCTGTCTCTTTGACGGAGACCTATTAATTGGGCAGATGGATTCATTTTGGATGAGACAGACACACTCACGAAAGCTGCTGGATCGTGGTATGGCGAAGTCTTCTGTAACGAAACGGGACTCAGGCAGGGATCCAATTGCAAGCTTTTATTAAAAGTGAGCGTGGCCGTACAGGCAGGGTCAGACAGGAACAAACAGGAACAGCAAGGGACAGGCAGAATCGTGGTCAGGATACAGGCAGTAGATCGGGGCAGGCAGATAGCTATCACAGGTCAGGAAACAATACACATTCCAAAGGCAGGCGGCAGAGAATGGTAAACGGATAACAGACAGAGGGGCAGACAGGATAATAATGCTCGGAAATGTACACAGGGTGAAACAAGACCTCGCCATGATGTGTGGTGAATGAGAGTCTTTTATAGTCCAGTTAATGTGCTGCAGCTGGGTGTGGTGATTAGTGATTAGTGTGAAGTGTGTGCAGGTGACTGGCAGGGAGGATTATGGGAACTGGAGTCCAGGAAATGACAGGAATCATGACAAACACAGAAATTCTGCTCCTAATTAGGCCCAACGTTGCAATATTACAATATTTCCCTAAAAACTTACTAAAATGTAAAAAAAAATAAAAAATCTTTAATTTCTACATCAGAGGCCTCCTAAAACAATATCTGAGAGGTCAAAAAAAAAATTGCTCATTTTTTTCTATATTTGGGTTTTACAGGGTTAATGATGTCAGGTTTGCGGGGTGATGGAAGCAATGAGGACCCAATTGCAGAAGAAATAATGGGCTTTTATTAATAATAAAAACAAAACAAAACACAACGAAAACTACCCAACTGGGAAAACAAGACTAGACTGGACTTCTTGACTTGAGGGAAACACACACGAGGGAAAATATCACGACAAACCAGCACAGGACTGCAAACACAAGGAGAACAAGTAGGAGAGCAAACAATACAGATGTGTGTGCTGTTTAATGTGTGTAACGTGGTCAGTAGATGTGGGAAGAAGGAGGCGGGAACCGGCGAACATTCAACAAAAGTTTAATTCAAAATAAACAAAGAACAAAACGAAAGTAATGCCGGCAGACCCTCGCGGACGTCTGCCGGCCACACAAACATAATAAAACATAAAATAATATCCAGGCCTGGTCCTCTCTCGTCCTTCACTGTAGTCGCTCCTCCTTTTATGCTCCCGGAGCTCCTCCGTGAGGGACTCAAGGCCGGTGCGCCTCCCAGGTGAAGCTCATTAACACTCGCGCCACCGGCCTCGCGCCGTTCCCTCACGGCTCTCGCCCGCCCTGGTCGCCACATACCCCCATCGCCCCTCGCAGGGCGGGGGGTACTCCCGAGACTGCGCTCTACTCCCCCCCGGGGCCTGTCTCGGCGGCCGCAGCACCTGGGGGTAAGGACAGACGAGACGAGAGAAAGGAGACGGAAGCAAGGGGAGCGACAGGACGAGAGAGGGGAGAGAGGAAAAAGAAAAAGGAAAAAAAAAAAAATGCTGGGTCCGGTTCCCAGACACACTGCCGCTCGGTCCTCAGCCTGCCGAGAGGCTTTTCCTCGCGGTGCCACATGCGATGGCACTGGACGCTTGGTGGACGGCCCGATCCTCGACCGCCTCCTGGCGGCCGGCGATGGCTCCTCCGGCTGAGGGCAGCCGGCAGCGAGTCCCCCGTCCCCTGCTCCTCCCCTTAATGGCGGACGGCAGCAGGCTCCGGCCCACGGCGAACGGCGGCGACTCCTCCGCTCCCTCCAGGACGGCAGCCACCCCACCTCGTCCCAGGAGCACGACATCCGGGTCTCCGTCCCACCTTTCATAGGCTCCAGCACCACCGCCTCGGGCAGCCTCTCGCGGTCTTCACACTCCCGCGCTGCCCGAACTCCGCAGCACCGCGATCCCCCTCAGCAGCGAGGGCTCTCCGACAGCATGTCCCTCCTTCCTCCCGGGTTTCGGCACCAATGTAATGTGGTCAGTAGATGTGGGAAGAAGGAGGCGGGAACCGGCGAACATTCAACAAAAGTTTAATTCAAAATAAACAAAGAACAAAACGAAAGTAATGCCGGCAGACCCTCGCGGACGTCTGCCGGCCACACAAACATAATAAAACATAAAATAATATCCAGGCCTGGTCCTCTCTCGTCCTT
Source organism: Chanodichthys erythropterus (assembly GCF_024489055.1). Classification (NCBI taxonomy): domain Eukaryota; kingdom Metazoa; phylum Chordata; class Actinopteri; order Cypriniformes; family Xenocyprididae; genus Chanodichthys; species Chanodichthys erythropterus. The sequence goes on from NC_090232.1 coordinate 55,893,597, forward strand.
CACTGTAGTCGCTCCTCCTTTTATGCTCCCGGAGCTCCTCCGTGAGGGACTCAAGGCCGGTGCGCCTCCCAGGTGAAGCTCATTAACACTCGCGCCACCGGCCTCGCGCCGTTCCCTCACGGCTCTTGCCCGCCCTGGTCGCCACAATGTGTGATACGTTTCCTCAGCGTAAAACTTTCTTTTTATGGTTACACCCTTATCTGTAAGTGTTTGACTGACATGTAATGCAACCAATCACAGTTTGTTTTGTTCCACGTCATGTTTAGGGGCGTGAAAATGTAAAGTCAATGTCCCTACAATAACAGAGCGGCATGCATCTAATAAATTATTCATTCAAGAACGTTGTGCAAGTTTACTGCAACAATATAGCCGCAAACTTCACATACTTTTGAAAATCCAGTGTTTAGTTGATCCTGGTAAGAGCTCATTGTCACACTGTTTATTTCACACTGACATAATGAGTTGTTCTGCTTTATTAACTGATTCTGCAGGAGTGTGGGCTCCACTTTGCGCTCAATGTTTACTTTGAGACTCAAGACTCAATGTTTACTGGAATCTGCATCTGTTATCGGCCAAAATATGCTGACAGATATGAGCATACCAGGAATCAGCAATAATCCAATATCGTGCATCCCTAGTGTTTAGTGATGAATGAAGAACAGAGGATTGAACTATTAATCACAGTCTGGAAAAATCCTTCACTAAGACACAGTATATTTCACTCACCCGGTTGTGTGTGTATCACTGTTGTTTCTCACAGGAGGTTGTTTAATGTCACACAGACACACTGAGGAATCAGGATAAAGCCCAAATCCAGCATAGAGGGGTTCAGTGAATGTGGTGTTGAATGTGTGTAAGTGTGTGAGTGTGTGTGTGTCAGAGACGCTGTAGAAGGACAGAGTGCCGGCCGACACGTCCACATACACTCCTACTCTATTAGAGGATGAACGGATTGCAGGTATATCAGTGAATTTCTTATTGTGCCAGACAGTGAATCTGTAATCAGAGCAGTACAGACTCCAGGATTTGTCATTGGATCCAAACCTACAGTCACTCCATCCTTTCCTGCTGATTCCTTTATATGTCACTGATATTTCAGCACTTTCACTCCATTCAAACTCCCAGTAACAGCGTCCAGTCAGACTCTCTCCACACAGAACCTGAGGAACATCATCAAATCTCTCTGGATGATCAGGATACGGCTGCTTTATTCTCATATGTTTCACCTTCCTGTTCTCATCAGACAAAATGAGACGAGTGTTTGCTGTGTTTGGATCCAGTGTGAGATCACAGGCATCTGAACACAAGAAGAAAGAAACATTGGTAACACTTTACAATAAGGTTGTATTAGTTAACATTAGTTAATGCATTACCGTAATTTCCGGACTATAAGCCGCAACTTTTTTCCAACGCTTTGAACCTTGCGGCTTAAACAATGACGCGGCTAATATATGAAATTTTCCCGCTATCAATTTTTTTTTCTTTTTTCAAAAAAACATTCTGTGACGTGCTCTGTTTTTTGGCGGCATGAAGCTTTCATTAGACCAATGAAATAGCCAAACGGGTTAAGGTCAAACAACTTTTTTGTTTACTGTTTAGATTAAATCGAGCGCGCTCTCCCATCATTCTGATTACGGTAGTCATTTTGTCACCCTCATCATGGCAAAGACACGGAGAAATGCATATGATGCAGCTTTCAAGTTGAAGGCGATTGATCTGGCTGTTGGAAAAGGAAATAGAGCTGCTGCACGGGAGCTTGGTCTTAATGAGTCGATGATACGACGTTGGAAACAGCAGCGTGAGGAATTGACTCGGTGCAAAAAGACAACTAAAGCTTTCAGAGGGAAGAAAAGCAGATGGCCCGAACTAGAAAATGAGCTCGAAGACTGGGTCAACACACAGAGAGCAGACGGCCGAGGTGTTTCAACTGTGCAGATCCGACTGAAAGCCAAAACAATCGCCACCGCGATGAAGTTTGAGGATTTTAGAGGTGGACCATCGTGGTGTCTCAGATTTATGAGACGTAAAGGCCTGTCCATCAGGGTACGGACGAGTCTGTGTCAGCAGCTCCCTCCCGACTACGAGGAAAAAGTTTCAAACTTCCACAAATTCACTGATGCAAAGATAGTGGAGCATTCCATTGGCCCGCACGACATCATAAACATGGATGAGGTTCCTCTGACGTTTGACCTGCCTCTCACTCGGACTGTCAACAGGAAAGGCGAATCATCCGTCACGCTGAAAACAACCGGGCATAAAAAAACGCACTTCACCTGTGTTCTGAGCTGCACGGCATCGGGAGAAAAGCTTCCACCGATGGTGATTTTTAAACGCACGACGATGCCAAAAGAAAAATTCCTGAGAGGAATTGTTGTGAAAGTCAACAAGAAAGGATGGATGACGGAAGGCCTAATGCATGAATGGCATACGGAGTGTTACGGCAAGCGACCGGGAGGATTCTTTCACAGGAACAAGGCATTGCTCGTTTTGGATAGCATGAGGGCCCACATAACCGATTCGGTGAAAGAAGCCATCAAGAGGACAAACTCAATTTCAGCTGTGATTCCTGGAGGCACAACAAAGTATTTGCAGCCACTCGACATCAGTGTAAATCGTGCATTTAAGGTGGCGCTCCGTGTTCAGTGGGAGGCTTGGATGACAAGTGGGGATAAGTCCTTCACTAAAACGAGCCGCATGCAAAGAGCAACTTATGGTCAAGTCTGCCAGTGGGTCCTGACAGCGTGGAGCATTGTCAAAAAATCCACTATCATCAACGGGTTTCGAAAGGCTGGACTGCTGCGTGTTGAAGAGGGCTCAGCGGGGGATTTGCCTCCGGATGAAAGTGACGAGAGCTAAATTAACAGAATGTATAGCTGATATAAAAAACTGGATGACCAGTAATTTCCTACTACTAAATTCAGAAAAAACAGAGATTCTAATTTTTGGACTGAAAACTTCTTCATGCAGTAACCTAGAATACTGTCTAACACTTGATGGCTGCTCTGTTAAGTCTTCGTCGTCAGCTAGGAACCTGGGTGTGCTCTTTGATACCAATCTTTCATTTGAAGGCCATGTTTCTAGCATCTGTAAAACCGCATTCTTCCATCTTAAAAATATATCTAAACTACGACATATGCTCTCAATGAAAAATGCAGAACAGTTAGTTCATGCGTTTATGACCTCAAGACTAGATTACTGTAACGCTCTACTGGGTGGTTGTTCCTCCCGCTTGATAAATAAACTACAGCTCGTACAAAATGCAGCAGCTAGAGTTCTTACTAGAACTAGGAAGTATGACCATATTAGCCCAGTTCTGTCGTCACTGCATTGGCTTCCTGTTAAACATCGTATAGATTTTAAAATCTTGCTAATTACTTACAAAGCACTAAATGGTTTATCTCCCCAGTACCTGAGTGAGCTCTTAATGCATTATAGTCCTTCACATTTATTGCGATCTCAGAATTCAGGCCAGCTGATGATACCTAGAATATCAAAATCAACTGCAGGTGGCAGATCCTTCTCCTATTTGGCACCTAAACTCTGGAACAATCTTCCTAGCATTGTTCAGGAAGCAGACACACTCTGTCAGTTTAAATCTAGACTAAAAACGCATTTCTTTAACCTGGCATACACATAACACATTATATATTTATATTTTCAAATCCGTTAAAGGATTATTAGGCTGCATAAATTAGGTCAGCCAGAACCGGGAACACTTCCTATAACACCAGATGTACTCGTTACATCAGAAAAAGAATGGCATCTACGCTAATATTAGTCTTTCTGTTTATCCCGAGGTTTACCGTAGTCAACCGGATCTGGGCCGTATCCAGCTGAGACCAAGGACCGGTGCCTTGACATGACCACAACGCAGCCCTGAAGTATCAGCAGAGATTGAGTCGACTAGATCATCCATTGTGAAGACATCAACACGACAGCCAGTGCCACAGTTCCTCAACAAACCGTCCATACCGGCGTGATGAATACGATCCTCAACTGGATGGAACTGAAATAAATACTTTGAATGTTGCGATCCTATCAGACTTATGATAGCAACCTGATTCGTAACAAAGCACTGTTCGCCAGAGGAGAACTGGCCCCCCGACTAAGCCTGGTTTCTCCCAAGGTTTTTTTCTCCATTTTAACACCTATTTGCCACTTGTTTGCCACCTGATGTCACCTGATGGAGTTTGGGTTCCTTGCCGCTGTCGCCTTTGGCTTGCTTAGTTGGGGACACATGACATTTGACTTGACATTTGATATTCAACAGTATTCTTGACATTTATTCAACAGTGCTTCTGATCTGCCTGCATTGACACTATTATTTAAGAGCTGCTGTGCAGCCAAATTATGTACCAGTTATCACTGTAAAGCTGCTTTGACACAATCTGCATTGTAAAAAGCGCTATATAAATAAAGGTGACTTGACTTGACTTGACTTGACGAGAGCGACAATGAAAACGATCCAGTATCGGATGAAGCAATTCTGAGGCTATTCAACTCCGACACCGAAGATGATGACTTCAGTGGTTTCAGTGCACAGGAGGAGGAAGATAGTGACCAATGACTTTCTTGGTAGGCTACTGTTTACTGCTATTTTTTATTTTTTGTTACAAGCAGTGTTTCGTTAAAGCCTATTTATTTTTGTGACAGGCCGCGTTTCGTTAAAGCCTATTTATTTTTGTGACAGGCCGCGTTTCGTTAAAGCCTATTTATTTTTGTGACAGGCCGCGTTTCGTTAAAGCCTATTTATTTTTGTTACAAGCCGTGTTTCGTTAAAGCCTATGTAAAGTTCATTTGTTTCAATGTACCGGTAGGCACCTGCGGCTTATAGACACGTGCGGCTTATTTATGTTCAAAATAATATTTTTTTTAAAATTCAGTGGGTGCGGCTTATATTCAGGTGCGCTCAATAGTCCGGAAATTACGGTAGTTAACATGAACTAACCATGAACAACAACTCTGTTCAGCATTAGTTAATCTTTGTTAATGTTAATTCACTCATATATTAATGCATCTATTCACGTTAACACCACCACTAGTTAACATTAGTTAACATGAATTAATCCTGAACAATGCCTGTAAATATGTTTTAAGATTAACTTCCTGTACATATTTACATTAGTTTAAAGGTAAAAATGCCATTATGTACCTTATCAGCATTATTTATTAATAAGGCATTGATTTGGGCTGTAAACATAATTCTGAAGTGGAAACCATCTGAACATTAACAGATATGATGTTCATGTTTATATGCACATTACTATCATTACTTACATTCAACAAAGCATTTATTAATGGAATTTGAACCTTATTGTAAAGTGTTACTGAAACATTTCACTAAATGAGACAAATCAACATCAAATCACTAAATGATTGTGTGTGGAGACCTACATTTGTGTAGTTCTGCTGTACTTCTGATCTCTCCACAATGATCCACACTATAAAACACAAACATGATTCATATTCATTTTCTTAAGGTCAGACAAAAAAGAAGAAGAAACACACAATCTGTTCTGTGACACAAACTTAGTTTACCCCAAAATGATCGATCGTTTAGTCTGATTTTGTTCCAAACCTGTATGACTTACTTTCTTCTGTGGAACATAAAGAGCCTTTTGTTATCAAGCACATGATTAGAGGTGTAACGATACACCAATGCCACAGTCCAGTTCAAGTTCAAGTTCAAGTTCAATTTTATTTGTATAGCACATTTCCAACAGCCCCCAGGCTGACCAAAGTGCTTTACAGAAGAGCAAGAATATCACACATACATAAAAATAAACCAGAAGAAAATATAAAACCACCTATTTAAAAGTTTAACATATCACGGTAATCAGTACACTAAGGAAAATAAAAAAGTTTTTAGCAGGGACTTAAAAATAGACAAGGAAGGGGCCAGCCTAATCTCTAAAGGCAGGGTATTCCAAAGTCGTGGCCCTGCCACCGCAAATGCACGCTCACCACTACGCTTTAGTCTAGCGCGTGGAACGACCAACAAAGCCTGATCACAAGAACGGAGGCTTCTGGGTGGAGTATAGGAGTGAAGGAGTTCAGATAAATAAACAGGAGCTTTGTTATGTAGGGATTTATAAATGAAGAGGAGAATTTTAAAATCTATTCTCTGACAAATCAGCAAGCAGTGAAGGGATCTTAGAATAGGAGTGATGTGTTCATGTTTACGACACTTTAAAAGAAGTCAATGAACAGCCATTTCGAGAGTTTTCGGGGTGAGAAAGTTTTTAATTTTAGACAGTAAACGAAGCTGATAAAAACTGGATTCAATAACAGAGGAGATATGTCTGTCAAATTTTAAATGCTGGTCAAAAATAATACCTAGGTTCATATCATGGTTTGTTCGGTTCGGTTTGCTGTGGGGCAGTTTTCATGGCATGGCACCAGCATGCTAAAGAACACTAAATTCACTTTTAACTTACAATAATAATAATAATAATAATAGAAATAATAACAACAATAATTTAACTTATTAACGTTATCTTTATTAACTTTCGACATTCTCCAGATCACAAACACAGATTCACACTGGATCGTTTGCCAACTATTTTTCTATATTATGTTATTAATATAAAGAAAACAGAGCAGCAGTCATGGGCAGCTTTTCTCTCTAAAAGACATCAGAAGCAGAGGAAGAAGGTTTGAGTGAGAAAATTACACGTCTCCCTCGGTCTGGAGGGGTGTCACATGGATGTCAATGAGGGGAAGTAGAAATATTTAAAAACTTGTGTAATTTTTCTATTCTGAATTAAATACTTTTGCTTCTAAATGTCTTCTTGTGTTTCTTTATTACTGTAACGAGACGGGACTCAGGCAGAGATCCATTTGCAAGCTTTATTTATAAATTAAAAATTTATTATAAAGTTAGCGTGGTCGTACAGGCAGGGTTCAGGCAGGGGCAAACAGGTATGGCAGAGAGCAGGCAAAATCGTGGTCAGGATACAGGCAGTAGATCAGGGCAGGCAGATATCGTTCACAGTCCAGATAACAAGAAACGGTCCGAAGGCAGAGAATCATAAACAGGAAACAGGCAGGATAATAACAGACAGGCAGACGGGATACAAACGCTCAGAATTGTCACAGGAGTAAACAAGACCTCACCATGATGTGTGGTGAATGAGAGTCTTTTATAGTCCGGTTAATGTGCTGCAGCTGGGTGTGGTGATTAGTGATTAGTGTGGAGTGTGTGCAGGTGACTGGCAGGGAGGATTATGGGAATTGGAGTCTGGAATGAACGGGAACGTGACAATTACAGTTTTTTACGATTGCTTACACACTAAAATTTAAACTTTTCCCACAATTAGCAAAACCTTACAAAACACAAGGCTAGATTTGCACAACTGTAAGCACATTGTCAGCTTCACACTATTTGCAAAACACTAAACACACTTGTATACATCAGACACAGAAGTATATCATGATGTCACTTCCTTGCAATTCCACAGCACTGACTGTCAAATTACCACACCTATGAGTCAATCTGTTAAACACAGCCATCAGGTGCACAAACACATGACTGCTAAATTGTAGACACACCAATCAGGTTTAAGTACTATAAAAATGCAGCAGGTAGGTTCACCTGCCTTCAACCAAAATGGAAGGAGTCAGAAGAAGAGTGAGGGTGAGAGGAGGAGTACACAGAGGAGGAGGAGGAGGAGGAGGAGGAGGGGGAGGCGGAGGAGGAGGAGGAGGAGGAGGAGGGGAGGAGGAGGAGGAGGAGGAGGAGGAGGAGGAGGAGGAGGAGGAGGGGGAGGAGGAGGAGGAGGGGGAGGAGGAGGAGGAGGAGGAGGAGGAGGAGGAGGCCGAGGAGGAGGAGGCCGAGGAGGAGGCCAAGGAGGAGGCCAAGGTAGAGGAAGAGGCAGAGCAGACCTGACGCAGGAGGAGAACGTGCACAAAGAAGAAGAGGACCAAACTTATCAAATGACATTCGTGCAACACTAGTGGACCATGTTGTGAACCACGGATTGATGCTGAGGAAGGCTGGACGGAGAGTTCAGCCAAATCTTAGCAGATATACAGTGGCATCTGTCATAAGGACTTTTCGACAGGAAAACGGGTAAAAGAAGATCTGTCTACAGTTACAGTAATCAGCCGCTTATCGTATGCACCATATCAGCACTTGTGATACCCCTACCGGTGACATTGTACAGTAAGTTACATGTATTTTTCTCTACATAGGATTGAGGGTCGGGAACGACAAGGAGGAAGGGGGCCCATATTCACGCAAAAACAAGAGAGAGAGATAATAAACATGGTTTTGGCCAATAATGCTATCAGGCTCAGAGAACATTATCGGTGACCATGCCATTTTCAATAATGTCCATCAGGTCTCTCAGTCAACACTGGCACGCATCCTGAAAGACATCAGGTTCAAATGAAACAACTTTATTGAGTGCCTTTTGAGCGGAATTCAGAGAGGGTCAAATGGCTGTGGCATGAGTATGTGGAGGTTTGTATTGTTCACTTTAGCACTGTGATGTTGCATACTCCACACATTACTTTTTTACATTGACTGTAATATATTAGACCTATCCTGAACTACACAATGTTGTCTTTCACTGTATTTCAGAGAGTTTTACAGATGGATGCTGAGGAAATCCTGCATGAATTCATATATATTGATATATGTCAGCCTCACAAAAGCAAGAAGGAGAGGCAGAAATATCATTGGCCACAGGGCTATAATCAATGTCCCAGGGCAACGTGGGGGTAACATCACCCTTTGCACTGCCATTTCACAGCATGGGGTTCTCCTCCATCATGCCAAAATGGGCCCTTACAACACACCTCACATTCTCGCATTTTTGGACCGATTGCAACACATCGTCACAGCAGGTAATGAAATGCACCAGATACAATACACTGTCATCTGGGACAATGTGTCATTCCACCGCTCTGCTTTGGTCCAGAACTGGTTTCAACACCATCCACAGTTGATCCATCCACAGTACTATACCTTCCACCATACTCTCTGTTTCTAAACCCTATTGAAGAGTTTTTCTCTGCATTGCGGTGGAAGGTTTAAGATCTCCAGCCCCAGGCTCAGGTACCCCTCATTCGGGCCATGGAGGACGCCTGTGACCAAGTCGACGCCGCAGCTGTGCAAGGATGGATTCGACATTCAAGACGGTTCTTCCCGCGTTGTCTTGCTAATGAGGATATTGCTTGTGATGTTGATGAAATTCTCTGGCCAGATACAGCTAGGCGAAGAGATAATGTGTAGTATATTTACTGTAGTATTTTCTGTACAATATTGTCCGTTTTTTCAGATTATTTTTTATGTTTGTTGTTATTTACTGTAATTGTAACCTGTACTGGATACAGTATTTTACGTTTGTCTGTTGTTTGTTGTTATGCACACTACTGTAGTAGCATGACAACTGGGACATGTTTTGTTGTGATTCTCCATGTTGACTGATTTGGGTATATGGAGGGAAATCAATGATATTTTCCTCAGTCTGCAGCATTGGACTTGTGTAGTGTTTGGTGAACTATTGTATAGTTGCACTTTCTCTGTGTACTTCATTTACAGTACTCTAATCACTGAGAATTAGACTTGCTAAAAGTGTTTTAGGTTAGCAACAGCAGTGTACTGTATAACTGGTTCAAAAAGATTAAAGTCATATGAAATGTGTGTGTTTCGTATAGTAACAAAATATTGTTTTATATAAAGTTGTGTATAGTTTTGACAAAAGTGTTCCATTTTGCAAATGATCTGAAGTGTTGTGCTATATGGTGTAGGGTTGTGTTAATTGTGTGTAGTGTTTTGACAAACCAGGCCCTGTTTTCAAAATTGTGCTTAAGCAATCATAAAAAACTGTAAAGAAAAACACATTATTTGACATTTACATTACATTTCATTTCATAATAATTTATTACATTTTCATACCTAAACTTTTCATATAGGAGCACATGTGCTTCTTGGGAAGAAAGTAAGCTTCAAATCCTGTCTGTGTGACTCAGTGTGTTTTTGAATCTCATAGAGCAGTTAAATCACCCACGACACATTAATCCTCACCTGGGGTCAGAGGTCACCGATCTGTCACTCTTCAGAGGCTTTCTGATGAATCTTCTATATAAAGGACTCCTTCTCGAGATACTGAGAAAACACACAAAAAATTATTCCTTCAGTTCTGTCTGCGGTTTTGTTTATCAGTCTGTAGTCCCTAATACTGGATTAATTCTCACCTGGGGTCAAAGGTCCCTGCTTCAGCTCTGTCCATCATCAGATACTCACTTTTAGGTTTTTGAGATGAAGATGTGTGACTCCAGTCACTGAGAAAACAGAAATAATTCATCCCTCAGTTCTGTCTGCGGTTTTGTGTATCAGTCTGTAGTCCCTAATACTGGATTAAATCTCACCTGGGGTCAGAGGTCCCTGCTTCAGCATGAAGACAACTCGTGTAACTGTCAGACTCTCTTTTAGGTCTTCGAGATGAAGATGTCAGACTCCAGTCACTGAGAAAACAGAAATAATTCTTCCTTTAGTTCTGTCTGCTGTTTCATTTATTATAAATAAGGCTGCAACAACTAATTGATAAAATAGATAATAAATTTGATTATCAATTAGTCATATCTGCACACTGTGCACAAAAACCATCAGCCAGTCCCGTCGTTTTACACTAGAATAACAAATTTCCATGGTCAAAACACATATGGAAAATATCAGAGGAAACAGAGTGAGATTCTGCGGGAAACATGAGAATCCTTTATATTTATAAGCGTTTAGCGTGTCTGTTGTGCTTTGACAGATGCGTGTGCTGTTTAATGCCTTTAAGACGTGTTTTCCTCAGAGCTTCACTTACATTTTACAGTTATATCCTTATCCATAAATGTTAGAAAGCATTTCCAAGCATATTTCCACTACAGGTTTAAACTCACTCGGGGTCAGAGGTCACGGGTTCATCACTGGATTCTGCAGATGAAGATCTCTCACTGCTCTCTCTGTTCTCCATAATGAGAAACTGACTTCAGACCTGCAAATGGAAACAATGAGAACAAACCATACAAAAAATTCCCAGTGCTACACATACAACAACACTCTAGAGATGTCTGTGCAGTTTGTGGATGATCTTGTTCTTGAAGTACTGGTTTCCTGTGGAAGAACTGGTCTGACACACCTCTGAGATGAACTGGATCAGTGATTCAGACTCCATTACTCTCCGTCAGTGTCTGACCTCACTGATGCTCTTGTGTCTCACTGAACTTCAACAGCCTGAATCTCTCCCTGTTCAGAGGTTCATGTGTTTCTGCTGCTGTAAAGTATCCAGAAAGGTACTAAAGACATCGTTGAAATAGTCCATGTGACTACAGTGGTTATTTTTGACTAAGAACACACGAGTGTTAAAGGGTTTTCAACACAGCAGAAGCGGAGCCGGAAGAGGAGCCGCTCACAACGTTACAAAAAAGGCTGCGCGAGAGTGAAACCTGACTGCTGAACAATGAACACAGACACTAAGTGAGGACAAACACAACACAGTCAGCTGACACTATGGTCCATCAGGCTCTAGAAAGTGATTGACATTGAGAAGACGTAGGAGGAGATGCTGATCTGTAGATCTTGCAGGAGTAAACCGACAGCTGCAGCATGGACTTGATCAGAGCAGGACATCTGATGTTTGTGTCGGAGATGATGATGATGATGTAATATACGGCTCTGCCGAACCTGGGAACCTTTATGACATTTTTTGGTTCCTCTGATTCCAGATGAGAAGAACATTCAAAATCCATTTCAAATGCTTCTGTGAAGCTTCATGTTCCTCAGATTTGATCTGTCTGCACAACACTTCTCTCTCATGTTTCCTCAAAGACCGTCTTCAGATCATTCAGGGAAATTGTGTCATTTCTAGATGTAAACCTGAAGCTTTCAGCTGTACGGGCAGACGGAGATGATTTACACTGAATCATGTCTCTCTGTTTGAACACAGAGTAGCAGAGATTATTGACTGCTTTGAGATTCACAGAGAATCATCCAATCTGAAAGAGCTCGCTTGATTCTCGTGCAGAACTGTAGTGTAGAAATGTGCTGATGATCACACTAGAATACTGTCATTTGACATTTATGCAACTTTGTTTACTTCCACTGTGTCCATCTACAGTTTAAGAACATTTTGTGCTGATGCTTTATCCAGTATTGAATGAACAATAAAGCATGTATAATTAACATTTTCAAAATGTGGTGTTTATTGTCTTCTTGTAATCAACACTTCAACAGCCAAATGAAGTAGGCAAACCAGATGTTGTACACTGATTCGAAACAAAAGATTCATTAAGCTTTGAAGCTTCATGAAGCAGTGTTTTGAAATCGCCCATCACCAGATATTGTTGAATAAAGTTTTCGTTTCTTCAAAACATTAAGGTTGAACCACTTCAGTCACATGACTGTTTTATATATTTATTTATTTATATATATATATATATATATATATATATATATATATATATAGTATATATAAGATTTACCAATGATCCTCTGTACAACTTTATGTATCTCTTTCCAGTAAGTCTTGATCATGTCACAGTCCCAAAATACATGCATAACCATACCAATATTAGACTTACACTTGAAACACAATTGAGAAACATTAGGAAAAATCTTGTGGAGGCGAACTGGTGTTAAATAAGTTCTGTAAATGAACTTAAGATTTTGCTCATGACTCGATATTGATGCACCTCTAAAGTATACGCCGGAGCATGCGGAAAGCCACTTCTCGTCACTGAGATTTGTTCCAAAGTCTTTTTCCCATACCAGTTTTAGAGGGTCAAAGGAGGAGGAGCCAACAGAAGATAGCATAGTATAAAAAACAGAGATCTTCCTTTTGAGAGAAAATGAAGAGTACAATTGTTTTTCTATGTCAGAAAGATCCAAGCGTATTCTCTTGTCCTTTAGAAGTGATTCCAGAAAATGTCGTAATTGCAAAAATTTGTAGAAATCTTTATTGGGTAGATTAAATTCTTGTTTTAACACCTGAAATGGTTTCAAGCTGCCCTTGTCAGCTCCTGAATTCCTCTCAGTCTTCATGATCGAAGACCAATGTTCTGAATAGAACATTCAAGACAGGGTTGAGCGAAATAGGAGACTTCAGAGATAGAATGCATGGAATATTCAAATACTTCAAAATATCTTTCCAAGCCAGGAGAGTGTTTGATACCATGAAAATATTGGACACTGATTCAATTTTATGTACACTGTAAATAAATGATAGGGTACACAACAATTTGGGAAACATCTCAAAGCCTCAATCCATGCCCACCGAGAATCCATTCTATTTAGAAACCAATTTATCATATTTTTAATCTGGGCAGACCAAAAATATAACTGGAAGTTAGGGAGTGTGACCCCTCCTAATTCCCTGGGTTTCAGTAAGATAGAAAATTTGAGTCTAGGTTTTTTTTTATTCCAGATTAATTTTGATGTAATAGAATTTAACTTTTTAAAGAGAGCAGCAATCAAATAACAGGGCAGACTTTGAAATAAAAAGTTTAACCACCGCCATAGGCTGGGAATATGTAAGTTTAATTAAATTAATAAAATTTTGCCCTAAATTTATCTTCTCTAATACAGCAAAAAAGAAAGGCCATTCCACCCAATCGAACGCGTTTTCGGCATCAAGTGAAACATTTAATGTGGGATCTTTGGTCATATGTACATAATCTAGAATATTCAGTAATCTACGAATGTTGTCAGAGCCATATCTAGATTTTACAAACCTGGTCTGATCTGGCGAAACAATAAAAGGAAGGATGGATTCTAGGTGTCGAGACATTGCTTTAGCCATGATTTTGTAATCTACATTCAATAAACTGATGGGGTGATAGGAGGAGCAATCCAAAGGATCTTTGTCTTTTTTTAAAATTAGGCTGATAACAGCAGAGGACCAAGAGTCAGGCATTGAATTTAACTCAACGAGATCATTAATCGCAGGCATTAAGATCTAATATCCTTCCAAAATTGCTTGTAAAATTCAAGTGAAAACCCATCTGGGCCCAGAGCTTTGCCTGATGGCATGGATTGAATAGCTTGCCAGATTTCCTCTTTAGTGAAGGGGGCATTTAAAAAAGTTCTGTTTGCTTCAGAAACAACAGGAAGAGACATTTTACACAAATAGTCTGATAGATCCCCCTTCAAACCACAGCCCTCAGATTTGTATAAAGTCCTATAAAAATTGGAAAGAGTATCGTTAATTATCTGGGGATTAAAAGATACCCTGCCCTCTGGTAAATCAACTTCTTGTTGTGCTTTTTTGAGTTGATATGCAAGTAAACGACTAGGTTTATTTCCAAATTCATAATATTTTTGCTTACTAAAAAACAGTAATTTCTTAATGTGCTCCGTGTGGTCTAAATTTAATTTCACTCTGGCTCTGTTCAGCTGAATCCAATTGGTCTGATTTGGCATTTGTTTGTGTTGGTAGGTGAATCACTTCGTTTTCTAATTCTCTCCTTTTTTTTTTTTGGTCTTGAGTTTACTTACTAAAGAAGCATAGGAGATAATGTGGCCCTGTAACACCGGTTTAGCAGCATCCCACTTTGTCGCTGAAGAAACAGGAGAGCTCTGGTTATCCTGCCAGTAATTAATTATTTTCTGTTTTAGGAACATACAAAAATCATCATTATTCAGATGTGAAACATTAAACTTCCAATAATTAGATTTTGGAATAGGCAAATTGACATCAAGGTCTAAACAGACAGGACTGTGGTCAGACAGAACAATAGGGCCAATACAGCAAGATTTCACTTGGTGAATGCACTCGGACGGTGCGAAAAAATAATCCAACCTGGAATACGAATTATGAAGGTGAGAATAGAATGTATAGTTTCTGTCTTTCAGGTGTAGCTCCCTCCAAATATCTGCTAGGCCTAAATCTTTACAGACATTGCATAAAATATGGGAGGATTTGTGGCCTGTCATGGTCTGTGGGGTGGATTTATCCGAATTATTATCAACTATACAATTAAAATCACCACCCAAGAACCCCAGGTTTCCGCAAAACCGGTTAAACTGCAAAACTGTCTGAGATATAAAACTGGGGCAGTCAAGATTTGGAGCATATACATTTCCAATAGTGAGATGTACTCCAAAAATATAGCCAGAGATTAATACAAATCTCCCCTCAGAGTCAGATTCTACATAATCCAGACTGAATGGGATGTTCTTGTGAATTAAAGTTGCTACCCCTCTACTATTTGACGTAAAAGAAGAGTAATATATCTGACCCACCCAGTCTCTTTTAAGCTTACAATGTTCATTATCCGATAAGTGGGTTTCCTGCAAGAGAGCAATGGATACACGCTCCTTTTTGAGAAATGTCAAAAAAATTTCCCTCTTTATAACGTGGCCGATATCCTTCACATTTTAAGTTACTAACTTGACTATATCATGCATGCAAACAAAATGCTAAGATGCTGATGAGTTGACAAACGTAAATCTTGCACAAAGAAGACACTAAATTTGAACAGAACAGTACCACAGAATGAACACTGAATTACCCCAGAAAAGTACGCCCTCAAGAGTCGCTCCTTCATAAACTATAAAATAGAATACGTAATTAAAATTAAAATTAATAGACGGGTCTCAATGCCCTCAATCCTATCAGTGAGAGCCGTGAATTAATTTTGTAGAGAGGAAACGGATCCAGCTATTCCCTCCAGCCGATTAGTTTTTCCTTCAAGACGAGAGCCGTTGGCTTTTATCTCAGAAAGGATCAGCGGCATGTCTTATTGGGCCTCTGTTGCATTGGCGTTAGCTTCTTTTAGCGGCGAGGGATGAGTGGTCTTCTTTTTGTCTTTTTCTTTGGATTTCTGCGAGCATGTTGATCCGAAAATTGGAAAATCTTTGTCCGAAGTGGAATCAGACATAATTGAAAGTCCATAAAGTTAATTAGAACGAAAAATTTGGAGGGAAAATTCAAAATAAATGAATATTAGAGCGGAGCTGAAAACTCAAGCAGCCATCTCGCTCTGGGTCATGTGACCTCCCTCACATGACTGTTTTAAATATGTCTTTAGTAGCTTTCTGGGCAAAAGAGGCCTCACTGAGCCATTGGATTTCATCAAAAATATCTGAATTTGTGTTCTGAAGATGAACGTGTGAAACGACAAATGATTAGTAATTAATGACAGAAGTTTCATTTTTGGGTGAACTAACCCTTTAACGGCTGATGGTTTGTAATGGTTTTGTAGTGGAAATCATCAGCATTTCTGTAATGATTTCTATTGTTTGATTGTTTTTTTCAGCATATTATTTATCTTGTTATATTATTAATATTTATCCTTTAAATAACACAATAACACCTCACTGGAGAGTAGTTTTTATCAAACACACATCAGTGAGTCATAATCGATCTTTCACTGAAGCTGATGGTCTGTGGATCGAGTCTGGCTTATAGAAGCAAGATTAAGGTTTAGTTTTTACTGTAAATCTTTACATTTCCAGCTTGTATATCTGTGATTGTGAAGAATCCGTACATTAATCTCAGATAAAAGCAGAATCCCTAGAGCTCGATATCGTTATAATCCTGAAGATGAACTTTTGCAGTTTTACTTCAAATAAACTGTTAATATTTGAAGATCGAGTTTAATATGATAGTGACGCGAATGAGAAAACATTCAATAATATGACATGATATGCTGATAAATGAACTTACCGTCATGTGATATTTATGTCTGTTTCAAGACTTCTGAAGGTGAATGTAGATTTCTTAAGGATACTTTAGGTTTCGACACACAGGTGTTTCCTCAGAATGCGGATAAGCAGAGGGCTCAGGTGTCAACAACAAGTACACTCCACCCATCTCTATTCTTCTTACAGTTTTCTAGTGGGTTTTTTATTTCTATTTTTCTGTGTTTGTTTTATCCATGAGAAATATATTATAATCTATTAAATGTGATGCCTTCTGTTTCTGAAGGGTTTCAGTTTTATTGAATTATGAATATTGTAATATGTTTTTGGTAATAAACTGCACATGATCTATCACTTATATATACAGTATATCAACATTACACACGTTTGGGCTGAGACTTTCATTGCTCAGTTTGAACAGCAGGTGTCGTCTCAAAGCGTCAGTCTATTCCAGATGATTTTTGTTTTGTTTTTTTAATTAAGAAAAATAAATAAAGCAGCAAGCAGTCAAAATACAGAAGAAATAAACAAGACAACAAAGTACAGGACAATGGTATATATAGGTGTGAATATATTGACAAGTACAATATAAAGACAGAGGTATAATATTTCAATGTTTTAAAACCTTCTAGATAAAGGGGAAAAAAAGGATCATGAGGACACAAATAGTGCTAGTGAAGTAGAAGTGACACAACTTACCCAACATTAGGTGTAAAGTATGTTGTCACTGGGGAATTTGAATCAATAAATAAAATATTTGTCTTATTTTACAGCACATTATTCAGAATATCTACCATTTAGAATATTTACATGAGTGAAATATACAAAATACATAAATGAGAACGAAATAATGTTTACAAAAAAAGACCTTTTATTAGATAAAGAAAATATTAATGCAATTCATTATATTCATTATATTCAAGCATTGTGTGCTTGCAGAGGAATATAATCACTTGAAAAAAAGAGCTGGATTATATTTGCCACAACTATCCTTTTAGTAAAATTCTACATTTCATAATTTATATACAAAATGTACATCAGCAATTGACAACAAGTACAAATACACAGTTAGACAAATATAAAACTGCAATAAATTTGCTTTGACGCTGAAATCGTTTTACCTTCCCTGTAGAACATTTACTTAGATTGTAATGCAACTATAAATTAATATTTTGAAAGTAGTAATGTATATTATGATAACTTCTGGCTGAGCTCTGGGGTGATGGAGGTGGTGAGGACATCGGACATAACGGGGAGTAATATACAGTCTTTACAATCATTTATATTGTTCAGAAACGATGATGAAGATGAAGATACTAAGTGGGAAAGAGTGGGATATGGAACTTCCTCACTGAAGTCAATCAGCCAGTCCTCATCCTCTGTAGTCGTGACTCCCTCGTCCATTGATGTCGCTGGCTCACACCCCACTTGTGGTAGGGCTGCACGTCCGGTGCGAGGGTCAGCTGGCTGAGGCGTTATGGCGGGTGCTGGCTCACCGTCTGCGGGGGGCACACGCAAGTTCTCCGTGGTCAAGGGTGTTGCTATGGGCTCCATGTCTGGCTGTGCTCCATATCAGGGCGTGACGCTCTACAGACACCAAATGACATTTTCTCTCAGTTCAGTCCGGTGGTGTTTGGGAGGTCGAGGCATTGGTGGAAAGTAGCCCCAAATCAGAACAAGGTCTTGAGGGTCTCGTCGTCCAGGAAGTTGGTGATGGCCAAATAAATAAAGTCTTTAACAAATGAAAAAAGATCATGGCTTTCCTGAGCCCAGACAAGCATTATTGCCCTCTCGTCCATTTCGGGCGGTCCGATAATCTGTCACGGCTGTGTTCACGAAGGAAGAGAAAGAAGAACAGTTCAATCACAAAGTAAACCAAAACTAAATTTTAACAAACAGACAGACAGGAACAACACAACATATAATGATGGTGATCGGAAAGAAACTGAAACCGAACAGCAACATATATACACAAAGGGAGATTAACTAATGACGTGCAGCTGTGATGGTGGTTAGTGTCCATGGTGACTGATGAGTGGCGGGAACTTAGAACAAATGAGCACATGTGACGAGAGAGAACCAAAACAAACAGAACATGAAGGTGACTGTGACAATCATCACTAGAGAAGCTTTGGGTTTATCAGATGTTGCTGTTTTAGAGCAGTTTAAAAAAATGCTCCTCGAGCTCAAAGTGTGAATCAGACCAATGTTCAGAAGTGGTAAAGCTTCTCTTCCTGAAGAACTGAGATGAATTTAGCTTTCACATCATCTCTGTGTTTGCGTATAATGTCACAGATCTTTCTCATGCTCTCCTGACTGGTTAAACTCTGTGTGATTTCTGAATATTGTTCCTCATGAATTAGTTGCTGCTGACACAGTTTATCTGCAATGATCTGGACATTTTTAACCCCCTGAATGAGATCTGGCCAATGATTATCAAAATATCTTGCTTTATCTGGATCACTATTCAGACGTGGCTCTCTTAGGATTTATTAGATCAAGTTCATCTTTCTCAATTGTTGCAGTCCAGACAGTCTTCTGATCCTCTTCTCTAATAAGAGTCATTTGAAGATCATTCTCCAGACGTGTCTTGACCTTGAAGTAGTTTGGGGGAGTTTCTCTTCTGAGTGTGATCCCTTCTTTGGGATGGATAGAGGCACCAGAAACATCAAGAATGTGTGGCGTTTTCATCTGAAATGGCCTGTCAGGTCTGGGATGCTTGATTAGGTCACTTGACGTTTCATTCTTCTCAACTTTTTCTTTTGCACAATCATCAACTGGAAAAAAGTAGATGTGTAAAATGAGAGGATTGTTAGAACGCATGTAGAGAAGAAGATCACAGTGTTCATCCACTCGCATTATCCAACTTATAATTAATGTTGTAAGAGAGAAGGATGGTTGGACAATCTTGGCATGGAATCGGGTCAACTGCACAGGTTCTGTGGTTATTCCCTCGTCTTTTACGGTGAGGACTTTCACAGCATCTTTGAGAGAGGGGTCAGACTCTCCTAAACAGGCGTAATGGGGCAGATGAACTTCCTCCAGTTTCCCTGAGATCACCGTCACGTCAATCACTGGACCGATCCGGTTGCACTGCAGCCTCTCCAGCTCTGTGTTGAGGAAGTGTCCGTCTACGGTACAGTACTGAAGGGTGACGACACAGTCACAGACCCATCGCATTCTGGTCCGGACACACTCGTAACGGCCTGGGTCAGTGCTGACCCTGAACTTTGACCCTCCTTCATCTGTACAGGCCGACGGCTCAATCTGAACCCACTGATCAGAATCAGCTATATGGACACAAGACTGACAGTTCAGCAGTGGGTAAATATTGAGCCCAGAAGTTTTGGAGTCAGAGAACCTGTGAAGAACCAGAAGAAGGAGGAATGAAAGAGTCAGATGATTTTTATGCACAACCAAGGTAAATCAATTCTCATAAATAAAACTCAATAGTTGGTCAGTGACTTTAACTATGTCACTTACCATGAACTAACAATGAAAAGCACTAAAGTGTTTATTATATATCTCAGTTAAATGTTAATTTCAATGTTTATTAAATCACTATTAAAATAATCAGTTGTATCTGTCAATATTGTTTAATGGACCTGAACTAATATGAACTAAGAATGAACAGTTGAATTTTTATTACCTACATACAAAGATTAATAATGCAACACATGTATTGCTCATTGTTAGATAATGCATTAATGAATGTTAACTAATGGGACTTTATTGTAAAGTGTTACTACCAACTCAAAATCAACAACATACAAACAGTCTACTATAAAAAACCTAAAGAGTAAATCTGTCACATCTGTCAGGATTTACTTTAAAACTATTTTCTTTCAGAATTTGATGGTAAATTTCACAAATAATTACAAAAATGGCAAGTAACTGAATTAAATGTGAATTTTTGAAGTGAAAAGACTGAAATAGTATTTCTTCTAGAACATACAATTTTTAGAGTGTTGAATATCTGTTGTTGTTTTGAGCCAGAACTTTATATTTTGACATATATAGTCCAACTATAACTGCTGTGCAATTATTCTGAGTGTTGTACCTAGAAGAGTCTTTCTTCAGGAAGAAGCCTCCCCATTCCCTCCTTCAGATAATGAGAGTTACCATACATAACCAAGACATTTTTGCTCAAAACTTACTACAATGAAAAATATTGGTATGTAGTACCTGCACAGGAGAGAATTGGTGTTGTTTCCAAACAAAGGGAAACATATATATTTATTGTAGTGCTTTCAACATTAACACGTTAATGCATTCAACTTTTTTTCACTTTAATGCGTTCTTTAACACAATTAATGCAACATCCATTTTTTTGTCATCCTTTGGCTAGCGTTACATTATATGATCATGTTCTTAGTCATGCAAATGCTTTTAAATCAAAAGAGAACATGCTCTGGTTAATATGACATTTATGGGTTTATGTGAGGATTATTTTAAGTTCACTTAAATTAAAAGTTATTTAATTTTTGAAGCCTAATAAATATTAAAAAAATTATAGCTTTCAATTATACTTTAATGTTGTGTGGCTATAATTAATGTTTAAAATTGGGTGGGAAAATCATTTTCATTGAGACATCAGTAACTGTATTGGTATAAGTGATACTGGCCTTCATTCATAAAGAGATGCCATTAAACAAGTATTTAATATATACTGTCTTTATGTTGTTTCTTCATTAATTTGGAGAGTAACTGTGAAAAATGACAAAAATTTATTTAAAGCTTATAAAAACATAAGTAACTTTTAATTGCGATTAAGCACGATTAATTACAGAAATTTTTTTTTATCTAGTTCTTTTTATTCATCGATTGACAGCACTAATGTATTGGTAAAAGCTAATGTATTTGTTATTGGCGAAAATATGTTGAAAATTATGGGTATATTGGGTATCAGCAAAAATCCAATATAGTGCACCCCTAGTGTTTAGTGATGAATGAAGAACAGAGGATTGAACTATTAATCACAGTCTGGAAAAATCCTTCACTGAGATACAGTATATTTCACTCACCCAGTTGTGTGTGTATCACTGTTGTTTCTCACAGGAGGTTGTTTAATGTCACACAGAGACACTGAGGAATCATAAAAATAAACCCTAAATCCAGCATAGAGGGGTTCAGTGAATGTGGTGTTGAATGTGTGTAAGTGTGTGAGTGTGTGTGTGTGTGTGTGTGTGTGCCAGAGATGCTGTAGAAGGACAGAGTGCCGGCCGACATGTCCACATACACTCCTACTCTCTTAGAGGATGAACTGATGTCAGGTATATCAGTCCTGTAATTATTGTGACAGGCAGTGAATCTGTTATTATAGCAGTCCAGACTCCAGGATTTGTCATTAGATCCAAACATACAGTCAGTCAATCCTTTACTGCTGATTCCTTTATATGTCACAGATATTTCAGTGTCTTTGCTCCATTCAGCCTCCCAGTAACAGCGTCCAGTCAGACTCTCTCCACACAGAACCTGAGGAACATCATCAAATCTCTCTGGATGATCAGGATATGGCTGCTTCTTTCTCACATATGTGATCTTCTTGTTCTCATCAGACAGAATGAGTTTGCTGTGTGCTGTGTTTGGATCCAGTGTGAGATCACAGGCATCTGAACATAAGAAAAAAAAGAAACATTTCACTAAATGAGGCAAATCTACAACAAAAAGCCAAATTGTTGTGTAGACCTACATTTGTGTAGTCCTGCTGTAATTCTGAACTCTCCACAATGATCCACACTATAAAACACAAACGTGATTCATATTCGTATTCTAAAGTCAAGACAAAAAATAAACACATACAATCTGTTCTGTGACACAAATTTAGTTCACCCAAAAATGATAGATCATTTAGCCTGATGTTGTTTCAAACCTGTATGACTAACTTTCTTCAGTGGAACAACAACAACAAAAAAAAACAGACATTTCAAAACATCCTTTTGTGAAAACTAAAGACATACAGGTTTTCTGTTCCATGAGGGTGAGTAAAGGCTCCAAATATATTTCAAATGAAATCGAAGAACGAACTGATATAGCACAATTTTGGACAAAATCAGGCAAAAATTAAGTTTGGGTTCATATTGAGAGTTTGAAATGGCTTGCCAAAGCAAACTCTCAGGAAAAGTTTGCTTCAGCTGCAAAACACTACTACAGCAAAACATACTACCATTGGTCTATGACGATAACATAATAGGAGGTGTGCGCTGATATATTTTAAAGTATATTAAAACAGAAAACCATTATTTTAAATTGTAAGAATATTCAACGGTATTGCTGTATTTTTCTGTATTTTTGATATACAGCATGATAAGCATGAGATTTCTTTTAAAAACATTATAATAGTAATGCGTCCAATCTTTTGATTTTTGTGTTTATTTTGTTACTGAGAGGAAATTGCATATATTTACATATTCATCTAACCATCGTGCTCAGCAATGTGGTTGGTGTCAGATGTTCAATAACAGTATATCGCTGCTCATGGATTTCAAACATCGTTTTACCCCAAAACAAAAAACTAAGAAGAACTTCACTTAAAGTACACTATACTGCCAAAAGTATTGGGACATCCCTCCAAATCATTGAATTCAGGTTCTCCTTTCACTTCCATGGCCACAGGTGTATCCTTCTCGTCGACATTAGTGCCTGACCTCACAAATGTGCTTCTAGAGGAATGGTCAAAAATTCCCATAAACACACTCCTAAACCTTGTGGAAAGCCTTCCCAGAAGATTTGAAGCTGGTATAGCTGCAAAGGGTGGGCCAACTCCATATTAAACCCTACAGAATAAAAATGGGATATTATGAAAGTTCATGTGCACATAAAGGAAGGCGTGCCAAAACTTTTGGCAATATAGTGCACCATGATAATGAATATGCACAATATTGTTATTGTGAGCACTTCAAAATACCATAAATAATTTTGACGGATTTTAGATGGATCATTTACATTTACATTTATTTATTTGGCAGACTCTTTTATCCAAAGCGACTTACAAGTGAGGAATACAAGCGAGTCGTCATGACGAGGCAAATAGACACAAGAAGTGCTCACAATACAAGTTTTAGGCAGTGCTCAAAGTATTCTAAACTACAATAGAGAGGGATTAGAGGAAGTGAAAGGATAGCTATAAGAAGTTTTTTTAAGATGAGGTTAAGTGCTCACAAAAGAGATGAGTTTTCAGCTGTCTTTTGAGAACTTATCAATCAACTTCAAAAATTTAACAATGATCAGTTGTATTTCTTAACATTAACAACAACAAAAAAAAACCCTTCTGTGACAAATTTAGCTATTGCTCAGTCTTAGTTAATGCATTAACTAACGTTAAAAACGAGACCTTATTGTAAAGTGTTGTTCTTTACAATGAAAAATTTTCCTTTATATTTTTTTTGTGTTTTGCATTATTGTATTTAAACAGAGTTCTTTTTGATGTAAGAAAGAGATAAATTATAAGAAATAAAGAGTTCTTAAACCTCTTTTACTATGACAACACTTTTGCAACTTATTTCAAGTAATAATACCGTATAATCTGATTAAAGCTTCAGCAATTATTGCAACATGAAAATTTGATACAGTCCCATCACTACAGACTTCATTTATAGAGGTTTTTAGGTCTCAGACATATCTTTTTAACTAGATTTTGAAGGTAGGGGATCTTGAGTAATTTTCTCTGTGTGTCTAGGCACAATACATGTTATTGGCTATTTGTGTGTAGGCATGTTAATTCTTAATTGATGTTTGGTATAGTTTTATTATATGCCTTTTACCTTTTATTATTTACTCTTTAAATACTCATCTTCTAAACTAATTTAGAAGCATTTTGGGCAACAATGTGTTTTTTAATTGTGCGATAAAAATAAATAAAAGTTGAACTGTATCGAAAATAGAGTAACCAACTTTTGATCAGATCACTAAGGCAGATATTAATACCAGATGTAAACCGGGACTCTTATTTCCCCACATTACTTTAGGATCTGCAGTGAGCAGTTTGGATCCTTCAGTTTGTCAGAGAGCAGCTTGACTCCTGAATCTCCTGGGTGATTGTAGCTAAAATCCAGTTCTCTCAGGTGTGATGGGTTAGAACTCAAAGCTGAAGACACATAACAACAGCCTTCCTCTGTCACCATACAGCCAGACAACCTACAGATACATACAGTTAGATGATCTACAGACAAACATCAACAATATGACCGACAGACTGTAAATAATCTCTCATATGTCCTTAGTACTTCAGTATCTGCAGCTGAGAGTTTGGACTCTTCAGTCCTTCAGAGAGCAGCTTCACTCCTGAATCCTGCAGGTCATTGTTACTCAGGTCCAGCTCTCTCAGGACACAATTTTGGGATTGTAGAGCTGATGACAAACTCTCACAATCCTGACCAGTGAGATTACAGCCAGCAAGACTAAAATAGAGTAAATACAGCACAATAAGTTGGGATTCAAGGTGGTTTTCTTTAAAGGGGCAGCTCCTTAACAACTAGAAAAATTCAATGAGTAAATAATTGGCAATACAAAATAATTCAATAAAAAAGTAAAATAATGTGAAATATTTGGTCAAACTGAATATAATCCACAATTTGTAAACAGCATTAACATTTTAAAATGCTTTCAGTCCACACTGTTTTCCAAAAATTGTTTGTCTACACTAAATCATCTGAAATACTTAAATCCATTCACAGTGCCAGAGTAGAACATCATAAAAGCTCAATAAGATGCAAAAAAGCAAATTATTACCATATTTCCTGGGATTTTCCAGCTATCAACAATTAATAAAAAAGGGTGCACATTGCCTTACAAGATATTTTTTTAAAAGTGTAAATGTGTTTCTTCACTTGGACAATTACATTAGCTGTTTCCATCCACCTATTTTTGTGCATTTTGGGATATCACATAAAAAAAGGCTGGATGAAAACGCCAAGATGCGCATAAATTCTATGCCAGCATGACAGCAAAGCGACTTACATTTGTATCTGAGTATGTGCAATCCTTGGGATCGATCCCATGACCTTGGCATTGCTAGTGACACACTCTAACCACTGAGATACAGGAAAGCTTATACTGCAGCAACTTACGTTTTTCTTTCATTTCTTAAATTTTTCTTCAAGTTATTCAGGAAGTGACTTTTTTTCTCTTCAACTCACTGGAAGGAAACAGTACTTTATTTGCAAATCTTTTATGTGATATGGATGGAAACATAGCTACTGTCTCATTGTGGATGGAAGGAAAACTTGTAAAAAAAAAGGTTTTGAAATTTATACAAATATGGTCGCCACTTAAAACTGAGTAAACAAGTCTTCCACTCTGAGGTGTTGGTTTGTCTACAAAAACAAAGTTGTAAAAGCAGTGATCAGTTCCAAAAATATGATCTCTCTTGTTGTGGCAGCAGCAAGCAATCGAGAAAAATGGTGCTATATGGTACCATAGCAACAGTTACAATTCAATGCAATATGAGTGCAACAAATACAATTGCAGTTTCTGCACACTAAATGCAATCTAGTTCCTTTAGCTGAACTGCAACAGAGTTTAACACTCACGTTGACACTTTTTTGCTTTTTTTCTTATCAGGATTCTTAGCTATTAATGATTAAACACTCACAGAGATTTCCTACAGTTGATCACAGCTGGTATCAGTCTTCTTCTACCCTCATCTGATGTGTTGTATTTCTTGAGGTCCAGCTCATCCAGCGGCTCCTTTGATATCTGAAGCATGTAGGCGATTGTTGAGCAGTGAACAGGAGAGAGTTTTTCCTCTGAGTGTTTGTCTGATTTCACAAACTCTTGAATCTCTCTAGACATGGTCTGATCTTTCACTTCCAGCAGACAGAGGAACAGTTTGATAGATCTTTCAGTGTAGAGTCCATGTCCATCTTTGATCTTCTCTTTAATGTAATGTGTGGTTTCTCTGACACTCTCTGAGTTGTTCTCTCTGTGTGTCAGTAGATCCTGTAAGAGTCTCTGATTGGACTCCAATGAGATGCCCAGCAGGAACCGCAGAAACAGATCCAGCTGTCCATTCTCACTCTCAAGAGCTTTATCTACTGCTGATGCTAGTAGATCATACAGAGAGACATTCTCATATCTGTATAATCTGAATTTATACAAAAACAACTGCAGTGGTTCCTTGTTCTTTGATAAATAGCAGTAAAACACATAGAAAGCAGCAAGAAACTCCTGAAAGCTCAGATGAATGAAGCTGTAGACTTTCCTCTGATGAATCACAGATTCCTCCTTAAAGATCTCAGTGCAAATCCCAGAAAAGACTGAGGCGTCAGTGACATCTATGCCGCTCTCTCTCAGGTCCTCCTCATAGAACATCACATTGCCGTTCATCAGCTGCTTGAAAGCCACTTCAGCAAGTTTCACAATCACTTTTCTGTTGGACTTGAGGAGTTCTTTTGACTTTTTTTCTTCATACTTCTGATTCCTCATGTTGATCTGAATCAATGGATGTACATTTCAGTCAGAGTTTGAGGGATTTCTGCACTCAGATCTTCTTTCAGGAGCTTTTGAAGCACAGTGGATGAGATCCAGCAGAAGATGGGTATGTGGCACATGATGTGAAGGCTTCTTGCTCTTCTGATATGCAAGATGATTCTGCAGGCTTGATGCTCGTTACTGATTCTCTTCCTGATATATTCCTCCTTCTGAAGCTCATTGAATCCCTGAATTTCTGTCAGACGGCTGATGTATTTGGAGGGGATCTGATTGGCTGCTACTGGTCTGGAGGTGATCCAGATGAGAGCAGAGGGAAGCAGCTCTCCTTTTATGAGATTTGACATCAACACACCCACTGATGAAGTCTCAGTCACATCAGAAACTTTCTGAGCATCTGAAAACATCAGTGCCATTCTGCTTTCATCCAGACCATCAAAGATGAACACAACTTTACACTCCTCATAAATCTTTGAGTCCAGATCTTGAAGTTCAGGATGAAAGTCCAGCAGAAGTCTGTGAAGACTGTACTGATGGTCTCGGATCAAGTTCAGCTCTCGAAATGGAAGCACAAACATGAAATCTACATCTTGATTGGCTTTTCCCTCGGCCCAGTCCAGAATGAACTTCTGCACAGAGACGGTTTTTCCGATTCCAGCGATGCCTTTAGTAAGAACAGTCTTGATTTGGTCTTTCTCCTCACATCCTGGTTCAGGTAAGGCTTTAAAGATGTCATTGAAGTCAATAGGAGTGTCTTGTGAGCATTGGAGGAGGAGGGTTTCATTCTCTTGGAGTTTCATTCCCTCAAGTAATCTCTCAAACTTGTTCTTCATGCTGCTTTTGTGCTGGTTTTTGACTTTCTGTAATTCCTCATTCAATCGTTGATTATGTCTATTCAGGGATGCTGAAATGGTCATGTTGTCCCGACAGAAGACTGAGGAGTCTCCTCCAGAGATGCTTAAGTCTCGATCCACTCTGCTGAAAAAACAACAAACAGATTTAAAATAAATGAAATAAATTATTTAAATGTATAAAAGTCACATTTCTGTAATGTCCTGTTTTGGTTCATGGTCTTGTTTTCATGCTTATGTTTCATGTTCATGGTTCATCTCTCTTATTTTGTAGTTTGATTCTTGTTGCTTGTTTGTGTCATGCTTCCCTTGCTCCTCATGTTCTCCCTTAGTCGATGTGTCATGTTCTGATTGGTTGGTTATGGTCATGTTGTTTTAAGTTCAGTTCTGTCATTGGTTCCTTTGTCCCTTGTGTCACTTGCCCAATGTCTTAATTATGTGTTCACTAAGTTCATGTAGTTCTGCTGTTGATGTCTGTTCTGGTCAAGTCTGTTCAAGTCAAGTTTATTCAAGTCTGGTCAGGTCAAGTATGCTCAGGTCAAGTAGGTTGCTTTATTTGCATGCTCACTTTTGATTCAATAAACTGCAATTGGGTTCATCATCTCACCTTCAGTTTGGACTGAAATAATTACAATTTCATATTTCATAAATGCATATATTAATCTTGTAAGACATTTAATTATACAGAAAATACATTTCAATTTCATTTTAAAGTCAGTGCATAATGCAGCAGCTAGAGTTCTTACTAGAATCAGGAAGAATGACTATATTAGCCCGGTTCTGTCAACACTGCATTGGCTCCCTGTTAAAACCTGGCTAATTACTTACAAAGCACTAAATAATAATAATAATAATAATAATAATAATATTGTTTTATGTATATAGTGCCTTTCCAGAGCTCAAGGACGCTTTAAAGGATACAATTAACAAGGAAGAGATAATACAAGTAGACAATGGTGAGAAACAATAATGGAGAGGGAAGTATACAGAAAAATAGATTCAAGTACAAAAGTACAAAACAGGACTTAAGAGACATAACAACATTCAGATAACTATTAGTAATAATGCAGAGCAATCAATTAATCAAATCAGAGGTATAACATTCAGAAAACAGGTGAGTTTTGAGTAATGATTTAAATACAGAGATATTATTATCACAACAGAGTGAGCGGGGGAGAGATTTCCAGAGTTTGGGAGTGATAGTACTAAATGATCTGCCCACCACTGAAAAGAGATGATGCCATATTACAGAGCTAAGGGGGAGCCAAGCCATGCAAAGATTTAAAAGTGAGCAGGATCATTTTGAATTTAATACAGTAGGCAACTGGAAGCCAGTGGAGATCATACAAAATTGGGGTGATGTGAGCAGAACGCTTGGTGTGGGTGAGTATTCTAGCAGCAGAGTTTTGAATGTATTGTAATCTGGAAATGGAGCTGGCAGGTAGACCAATGAAAAGGGCATTACAGTAATCAAGGCGTGATGAGACAAATGCATGTATGACAGTTTCAGTGTCTTTGGTACTGATGAAGGGACAGAGTTGGGCAATGCGACGTAGGTGAAAGAATGCAGATTTGGTAATAGAGGTAATATGAGACTGAAAGGAAAGGGTAGAGTCAATGATTAAACGTAAATTTTTAACAGTATTGGATGTTTTAATGTGAGAACCAGCAACTTCACAGATGAAATTGGTAGAAATATTGCAGTTTTGAGTGGCAGAGGAAATGAAGCAGAGGTAAGAGATGTATTGATGAAGTGAGAGATAGGAGCAGAGATGGAAGAATGGCAAAGTTTCAGGAGAGAAGTAGGAGCAGGATCAAGTTGACAGGAAGAAGAGTTGGATTTCAAGATTAACTTGGAGACAGAAGATGGGGTTGTCAAAGAAAAACAAGACAGAGTTTGACTGGATAGATTTGGTGGATAGTTGAGCTTTGTATCAGTAGGCATTGGTGGACAGCATCGATCTTTTCAAGCAAATAATCCAGAAAAGAACAGCAAAGCTCATTAGAAGCTATGGAGTCTTGAGGTGGAGGTTTAGTAAGCTTATTTATTGTATTGAATAATGCTTTTGGCCTGTTACTTGATTTATTAATTGTGGCAGAGACAAAAGTATATCTGAAATCAACAAACAATGCCATGATAATATGCATTTGCCTACTTTTGTCGGGTGACATCCACCAGTGCCCTGGTCCAACTGGCCGAACAAACAGAGCAAACCTTCCTAATGCGCCTACTTGTGGCTCCGGTGCGTCTTTGGCGGCGGTGCTCCCGGGCGGTGTCTACAGGGATCCGGCGTTGGCTCGGGTGAATCCTTGCGCTGAGCTGAGATGGTCCGGTGGGGTTGGCTCTTGCGCGGATGGTGTGCTGGATCTGCGGCGTGGTTCACCGGAGGGGCAGCGATTCGCGTCCGCGGAGAGTGCACCTGCAGCTGCCATTGTCAGCTCTGAGCTTGGTGATGCTTCTATGCGGCACTTGGGTCTGGACGGTCCGGGGCCTTGCCGTGGTTCGCCGGGTGGACGTCCTGCGGCGACAGGAGAGGCTACCGCGGATGTGGGAGGCCCAAGCGAGGGCGGTCTTCACGGAGTCGGCGGGGTGAGCACCGCTAATATCCACAAACGCTTTACAGTAAATAAAGCAATACGCTTGAACCGGAAGTGGAAGGTTGTTCATACTGTAAACAATGCACGCTTAATCTGGGATCAAAAAGCCAAACCAAAAGGTCTCTTTGGCGGACATTTAAATATTCGAAGCTTAAGATCAAAAAGCGATCAAATTATCCACATGATGACTGAATCAAATCTGGATTATTTCTGCCTGTCTGAAACTTGGCTGCATAAAAATTCCCCTACTGCTGCATTTTTAGTTCCGGGGTACGTCTCCTACAGGAGAGATAGAGCTGATGCTAAAGGGGGAGGGGTAATGATCTATGTGAGAGACAGTATACAGTGCAGTGAAATTCAGTGGAAATCCCCAATTGATTTTTTTCAATTTTTTTTTGACATTTGAGAATGTGTTGGGTTAAATTTATCTCTTGCACCTCAGATGTCTCTCACTTTAATAGTTTTATATCGACCACCATCTGCTAACATAGATTTTTATGACAAGTTTAAGGAAATGTTAAAGCAGTGTGATTTTAAAAAGGAGGTTATAGTGATGGGCGATTTTAATCTACACTGGGACGATAATAGTACAAGGAAAAAACTGCAGCAAATTATGGATGGATTTAATCTTGTCCAGATGGTTAAAGGACCAACACGGATTACAAACAATTCTAGCACCTTAATTGACTTAATCTTCACCAATCACCCGGAATGGATTACAAAATCGTACAATATGTTAACTGGTCTTTCAGATCATAACATGGTGCTTATAACAAGAAAATTAACCAGTAAGCGATTTGCAGCTTATTCCGGAAAAAAGGAGTTCATTGGCATTCCAAGGAGCAGACAGGATCAATTTTACTCTGCAATAAGAAATATGAACTGGGACACTCTATTATTGGACAATGAATTGGAAATAATTAGTCAGAAATTTACTGAATGCTTACAAACAAAAATTAAGGAATTTGCAGTGACAGTTAAACATAAAAACAGAAAGTGTTCACTTCCCTGGCTCAGTGATGATATTAAACAGTTAATGAAAGACGGAGACAATGCTCTTAAAAAAGCCATAAAATCAAAACTATTGTGTGAGAGACAAAAATTTGCTTCATTACGAAATAGAGTTATAAGACAACTACGAAAAGCAAAGGCAGACTTTTTTATCACAATTATTAAAAATTGTCATGGAAACTCAAAAGCGACTTGGGATCAGATTAATAAATTAACAGGTAAAACTTCTTCTAGTAATAATTCAATACAGCTAAAGATTATTGGCATGCTTTTGCAGGATCCATCTGCTGTGGTACAGACACTAAATGAGTATTTTGTTGATTCTGTGGATACCATAGCTAAAAGTTTCCCTGTGAAATATAACAACTTACCTGTCATTACTTCAGATTTGTTAATTGAGCCACCACTATATCCAAAATCTGTATCTATATCTGATGTGGAAAAGGCAATTATAGAGCTTAACCCTTTAACTGCCCGCTCGACCAAATGGTAGAGCACATTTTGAGTCACTATATTTCACTGAGAGGAGTACCTAACTTAACTCAAGCTGATTGAGCCATCTCTACCATCTGGTTGAGGTATGTTATGCCAAAAAAATCCACTAGATGTCAGAGTGTCAATCAACAGCACTTGTCACAACACTTCCTCAAACATGGATGTCAGAAACAAAGAAATCACTCCTGCCATGTGAACTGTTCTTGGTGAAAATTTGCAAGGTAAGCAAATTTTTTTGACATATTACACTGTAAGAGCCCTAACTTTACAAAATTATGTTACTTGGTGCCATTAAAACACTTAAGTATGTTTCAAATAATTTTTCAAAAACATGCTCAACCAAACGGTTGATTTGACACTTAAAGGTAAATGCAGAAAAGCTAATGTAATGTTTTCAGATCATCCATTTCTGCAGTCAGAATGGACTATTTGCTGAGAAATATAAACTTCTGATCATTATTAGCTATGAATATGACAGCTATTGTTATTTCTTCATGAATATGCTGACATAATTTCTTAAATATGTATTTTTTTGCCACTTTTGCATATTTTTTGATGTAAATATAATGAATTCATTGAATTAATGTGTGGAAATCATAATTATCAGAGGCAATTACTTCTTAAATGACATGCTGGTGAACTAACATTACTAAAATTGTAAGAGATTGTTATTTATTTGTTTGTTGTTGCTTTTTTTTACAGTTACTAGATGGATGTCAACAGTTTCTATGGTACAAGAACATGCACTCTTCAGGCCCTTGCCCCAGAAAACCCCCCAGATTCTGATGCTGAGCTCAGTGATGATGATGACCCAATAGAGGATCCAAATTATCACCCTGTCTGAGAAGAGAAATGTTCATATGTCTAAAAAAAAAAGAGAAAAATCCTGTTGCACTACAACACTTGATGGCGTTTCTTGAATCATAAAAGCCTAAAATGCCATTATATTACTATCTTTTGCTATTTTGTTTTTAGTTTTTGAATGCAGAAAGAATGTAATGTCTTTAGTTTTGTTACTTTTAGTTATTTGTGTTATTTATTTTTGTTTATTGTTAAAAAAAACAAGAAAACATGTAATTTTCTGTCATAAAATGAAAATCTGAAATATTTTATAGAATATTTCAATAAATAAACAAGATTCAATATATAAAACTATTTTATTTTGATTATGTTTTAAATAAATTAGTATTATAGTTCATATTTTCTGAATTTCATAGTATGTGTATGAATTTTTTTATATTACCTTTAAGTGCCATCTCAACCATTTGGTAGAGGCCAATATTTTAAAAATTATGGGATGTATTGAAAAAAAATGCAGTGAGTGTGATAACTAGTGACATAATGAGATAAAAAATGCAAACAAAAAATTTTTCAAATGCTTTTTTCTTGGTGGGGCAGTTAAAGGGTTAAGTCTTCAAGAGCAAAAGATGTGTATGGGATGGATACACTTATGCTAAAACAAATAGGTCAGTCAATTAAGGGTCCATTAACACATATCATCAATGTGTCATTAGATCAAGGGAAATTTCCTGAGTCATGGAAAATTGCTAGTGTCATTCCTATATTTAAAGGTGGCAACTCCCTTCTTACATCTAATTACCGACCGGTTAGCATTTTGCCAACAGTATCTAAAGTGTTTGAAAAATTGGTTGCTAAACAAATTATCAATCATCTTAATTGCAGTTCTTTTCCTTTGCACTCAATGCAGTTTGGATTCAGGGCTTATCATTCTACAGAGACAGCAAATTGTTATTTTCTGGAAAAGGTTAAATCAAATATAGACAAAGGAGGGATAGTGGGAGGAATATTTTTAGATCTTCGTAAAGCATTCGATACAGTCAACCATTCAGTTTTACTGCACAAACTTCATGCATTTAATTTTTCTTCAAAATATATTAGTCTTATTAACTCATATCTTTTATCTCGTTCACAAAGTGTAAGAATTGACCAATATAATTCTACCCCCTTACTATTATCAACTGGTGTTCCACAGGGTTCAATTTTAGGTCCAATTCTTTTTAGTTTATACATTAACGAGTTACCATCTTTGAAATCTCAATTTCAAAACTCACATCAAAAAAGTTAGTAATAGGATTAAGTTCAGTTTAGCAAATTTCAGATTCATTAGAGATTTCATGTCAACAGAAGCTGCTAAATTATATTTCTTTTCCATGATTTTATCCCACATAACATATTGCTTAATAAGCTGGTCCAATACTCACTCTACAACAATAAAACCATTAGAAAGATTATACAAACAAGCATTAAAAATACTGGATAAAAAACCATATCACTACCACCACTGTAGTATTCTGAGGAAATATCAGTTACTTACTTGGGATAATCTAATTAAATTTAAAAATATTTGTTTAATTTATAAAATTAGATATGGCTTAGCACCTCCTCCACTATGTGATTTTATACATTTTAGATCCAGTGAGGTTAAGGTAACTAGAGGGGCAGTGAGGGAAGACTGCATCATACCACTGAGAAAAACAGCTTTTGGTCAGGCTGTCTTCTCCGTAAGAGCAGTTCAGCAATGGAACACAGTGCCGGTAACCATTAGAGAGTCTTTGTCATTCTT
Source organism: Chanodichthys erythropterus (assembly GCF_024489055.1). Classification (NCBI taxonomy): domain Eukaryota; kingdom Metazoa; phylum Chordata; class Actinopteri; order Cypriniformes; family Xenocyprididae; genus Chanodichthys; species Chanodichthys erythropterus. The sequence goes on from NC_090232.1 coordinate 55,928,200, forward strand.
TTCATTCAAAAAGAATGCAAAAAAATGGCTTGTAGAGAGCCAAACATGTGAGCACTAATGTTTTTATGTGTGTATTTAAATATTATATTATTTTTATATGTATTGTATTTATTAACCATAATGTGTTGTAATTTTTTTTTTTTTTTTTTTTTTTGTGTGTGTGTGTGTGATTTTGTATTTGTGATTATTTTTAAAGGTTGCCTTGTTTAAATCTGGCTGGGGGACTACCGATGAAAATTAGCACTTTTGAGCTAACTCGGGTACATTTACATTGTTTTAATGTTTATTAATGTACATTGTCCCCTTTCAAATAAAGAAATAAATAAAAAAAATAAATAAAAATACACATACACATAAGACATACACATAACACATTATCTACCTCTATAATTCAAATAATGTAAATTGTTAGGCTGCATAAATTGTCACCCGGAACCAAGAACACTTCCCATAACACCTGATGTACTCGCTACATCATAAGAAGAATGGCGTCTACGCTAATATTAGTCTCTCTCTGTTTATCCCGAGTTTTATCATAGTCTGCCGGATCCAGAACGTATCCAGATCAGATGTAGGACCTGTGCATAATCATGATGACAACACAACACTAAAGTGTTAGCAGAGATTGTGTATACTAGACATTTGGCAATGTCACTTTGTAAAGAAATATGCCTGCGCACATATGTATTCAAACGTGCATACCTATAGACTAAACAGGTATTATGAATGTGCATGCTGTCACTATTATCGCAGATTAACATTATTAAACTTTACACAGAGATGATTACAGTATCGTTTTCAAATCTTTTCAAAAGCTTGCACATTGGACCCTATTTCAAAGTTTGTGACGGCCAGAACTCATTAAAAGTTTTCTCAAAAAAGTTTTCTGTTTTTAGCTGAGGTGTCATGTAAGTTAAGTTAAACTAATGATTTTTACAATGGAAATTAATCAATGAAACGTAAGTGGCACATTCCAAGGACTATAATCCATGAACAGCATTATTAAACACTTTTCTGAGGCTGCACAATATATTAAAAGCATTTAAAAACTATATTATAGTATAGCGGTATTGTGAATTCACAAAGGCTGTGATTCAATTAAATCAATATTTTTTCAATATTAGTTATGTGCATCTCTGAGTGGCTCATTCACAGTAACTGCTTCTCCACATGAACTTTTATCGTTTACGTGAGTGGAGTGTCTCAAACTGCATATACTGTGAGTTTGTGTCGCTTATGACGTTCATCTGGGAACACAATGTGCACCATTTAATCAGATTTGTAAGGTAAATTATTTATAAAACCTGTGCCAACATATTTCAGTAGCTGTATCATTTCTTTCGTAAAGAAGTGGCCAAATATTAAAGATTAAGTTAACATTTTAATTAAATGTTGGTTGGCCAATATTGAATATTAAAGGATTTGATTTCAAATACTCGAATAACTGTAGAAATAACCAAGTGATTACTCGATTATCAAAATAATGTTTAGTGACATCCCTACTCACCTGGTGTCAAAGGTCACTGCTTCATCTTTGAATTTAGGAAGATTAGGCAGTGATTTTAACCTCATTAGAGGCACATTGGAGTCTACAGATGAAGATAACAGTCTATCCAGACAGAAATACAGAACACAGAAATAATTTTTTACATTTATAATGAGTCAGTCTGTTGTCTCTAATACTGAATTTTTATCTCACCACCTAAACCCTACTGCTTTATCACTGGGATCAGAGGTCACTTCATCCCAGAATTTAGGACGATCAGGCAATGATCTGTGACTCTCCATTGACATACAGCAGAGTTCTGGAGATGAAGATCTCTCCCTGCTCCATATGGCCCCATAATAAGAAATTAACTTCAGACCTGCATATGGAAACAATGAGAACAAACCATACATAACATTTTGATTATTCCAGTAAGTACAGTAAAACACACACACACACACACACACACACACAACATTCTTAAGATTTATGTGCTTCAGATTTTGTAGTTGCAGCAGTTTGTGGAGGATCCTTTTTTCTGAAGTCCATAAAGTACTTCAACAGCCTGTATCTCTCCCTGTTCAGAGGTTCATGTGTTTTCTGCTGCTGTAAAGTGACTCACTGACAGATTCTCTGTGCCAGCCCTCACATCAAACTAACTGATAATCACATTTGATTAATAACTCTCTGAACGCTTCGATGAAGAGTCTGTTTCCAATGCTTAATAGTGGTTCTCCATCCAAAATAACAAATCTCAATGTATTCAAGTGATGCAGTTAAACAATCAGATGAAAAAACAACAACTATGAATCGCATCAAATCAGATTTGACTGTCAGCATATGAGTCCAGCTAAAGGTTAAACACAAAGTGAAGCTAACCGATGACTTAATTGCGTCTCAGTCTTTGTCTGGCATGAGAAAAATAATAATGAGTTACAGTGCGGTTTATACTACAAATATCTTTATTAAACATTAATTTACAGCATTTACAGTAGCCACTGTTCAGTCCAACTCAACTGTTCCTAATGAGAGTCTTTACCCCTCATTAAAGCTCCAGATCAACCATCATTTCCAACATCCAACACAATGACCAGACAAGAAATTCAACTATAAATAAAACACATCTATATGAACTATTTTGAATTGGTTAATTAAACACACATAAGACAAAATGACAATGAATAACACTAACTACACAAATGAAAAAAGACAATAATTAAATGCACAAATGTGTCTCATCAAGTTTCACTGCACTTAATGGACTTTAATCTCAATCTGACATCAAGCCTAGTAGGCTATATTTCCTGACAAGCCTATCTATTTTGTGAAAGATTATCACAGCAGTGACACTGATGAAGTGATGAAATCAAAATGCAAAACTAGCAGGGCTGAATTATTTGTGAAATATAAATTCAAGTCCTACAGTTGATATTACAATTTAGTTTTCGCCTCATAGTGCAGCAGATAGATGAACTGTAGTGAACTGTTTTATTGTACTGAGTGTTGATACACAGACTTTAGGTTTGAGCCAGATAACACACCCAGTGTCACATGATCTCAGTGATCTTCAGTTAAAATGTTTTTTTTTCATGAGTTTCAAACTTAGAGGGTAAAGCATATTCATAACAAATCTGTGGATCATAATTCATCTCATCATTAAACCTGAGCTTCTACAAATCTAATCTTCCCTTTTCCAGTAGGTGAGAGGCCATAACGTGTTAGAAATGAAAATAGAACTATCATGCGAGTCATAAAATTCAACATTTAATATCATTACAATGCAGTTTAAATTTATCAAGTTAGACTTCATAACAATGCATATGACAACATATTATACAATACTATGAGAAGACTTTAGAAGACTATCTGAACTTACCGTGACAGTTCAGTCTCTGAATGACGTCTTCTCATCAATATAGGTTAAACAGTCTCTAGAAAATTATTAACTAGAGGAGTTTATCCAGCAATCACACCACTTGACAAACAATGTTTCACAGTTCACTTTCCACAGACGGACTGAATGTCCTTGTCCTGTATATATTCAATTACATAGACAGATGTATTGTGTTTTAAACAGGATGGTCCACTCTGCACTTAATAAATCTCAATCTTTACCAATAGGTTGAATAGGTCATATTTTATCAGTCTTATACAGCTAAAAGTGAGGACATTACTATCTTATGTTTTATAATTTAACAGATTTTATGATTAAATGACCTCAGAAAAGCTCCTGTCAGACTCTCTTTGCGTGTGTTGCGTGATTGACGTTTAATGGTTTTTGTCTCATGTGCCCACACACTCCCAGAGCCAATGTGAGCGGTGTCTGGGGAGTGATTGGGGGTTCAGGTGCCTTGCTCAAGGGTATGGTATCGTGTCAGATAGTGGATTGTAGTGTCCTGAGGAAAAATTTAATTCATTCACTGCTATAGGAGAGCAAGAATTCTCTAAACTTGTTAAATCATCAAAATCAACAACATGTACACTTTAAACAAAAATGGTGCTAAATAGCACTAAAAGTGGTTCATTGGCTTGTAATCATAGGGGAACAACTTTAAGTGCTATATAGCACCTATCTTTAAAGTTTCTATACAGTACCGTTGTCAAATGGTGCTATGTAGAACCATGAGAGTCTCATGTGGGGCCCTGGAATATTCCCAAATAGGGCAACTACTCTGTAAAAAAACACACACATAAAAAAAAACACATAAAAAAACTGTGAAATGCATGGCAGCACATGGAGCCTAATGTTTAATTGTTTAATGAAAATAATGGTTAATGATCGTTAAAAAATAAACAGTCAATGACTGGCAGAAGCATCTCCCAAACTGTAAAATTAAGGTCATTTAAAATTTAAGTTTTGTTTTTTATTTTTATTTAAATGTTTTTACAAAAACAATTACTTTACAGATATTAATCAGGATTATTATTGTGAAACATTGTCTGTGAAATGCCAATCTCTTGCAATCAAGTCTTTACAGCACACATGCATGAGTTAATCAGCAGTTACACTGTTACTGCCTTTAAATAAATCAACATCAGTGTTTCTCAGCTCATCATTGACTGAAGTAGGCTCTACTCTCCTTAGAACAACGGTGACCCACAAAACACGATAACAGAAACAAAACATTAAATACTACCAGATCTCTCTAGAGCACAGCATCTTCACTTATTACAAACCAGTATGACTTTATTTCTTTCATACAAAACTTCTATTTTTAGCTAAGACAAGATGGTGTAGACAAGATGGCGCCTGTGTGCTGGGCCTGCCGTCTATCGCTCCTGTGGTCGCTTGTCTGGTTGTCTGCTCTATTATTAAACTGTTACACGCTTTTAACCTACGACCGCCAAGCACTCTTGGATATCCGCAACTCGGTTGCGACCTCATTTACAAACTCTTACACTTTAGCTGTGGACTGCTCCTTTAATAAGGCAGATGAGCCGTTCATATCGGCTGTCCCGGGACATATCCGCCGGTGGCCCCTCAGCATCCCGCGGAGAAAGCGAAGGAGGAAACGAGGAAACCGCGGAGGTTATATCGTGAAGCTAAAGGCTCACCTGCGGGCTGGCTTTCTCTCGGATCCTTCCCGCGAATCGCCTTACGGCGGTTCTACTATCTGGCGCCCGCGGGACGTGGCATACCGGTGGCTTCGTCATGTTCTCCCCGCGCACCCGAGCCCTGTTTTTCGTTCCGGTCCCTCGTTCCGGAGCCTCGGCTCCAGACGTCGGGGAGTGACTCACAGAAATCTGCGCACGCTAAAAAGAGCGTCCTCATCTCCTGTTATCATCCCTCCACCGAAGATGGCATTATTAAATGCCCGTTCTTTGGTGAACAAGACCTTCCTACTAAATGATTTTTACTCAGCTCACAACTTGGATTTTATGTTCATCACGGAATCCTGGATAAAGGTTGGTGATCTAACTCCGTTTTCTGAACTGATCCCTGCTGACTGTACATTTTTTAACTCTCCTCGTCCGAGTGGACGCGGGGGTGGCATAGTAACTATTTTAAAGAACTCCCTCTCTGCACGCTGTCGATTGGTCCCTGGAATGGCCTTCTCCAGCTTTGAGGCTCAGTTTCTTCATTTGGACTGGAACGGTCCTGTATGTCTAGTGGTGATTTATCGTCCTCCGCACTCCACTAAGGATTTCATAAAGCATTTCACTGAACTGATTGGCAATATTGGCACAAATTACGACCGCTTCCTATTGGTGGGCGACTTTAATATCCATGTCTGCTGTCCGTCTAACCCCTTATCACATGAGTTTCTTAATATTATTAATCCTTTTAATCTTTCCCAGTGGATAAATGACTCTACACATATTTTGGGTCATACGTTGGATCTTGTACTCTCATATGGGTTTGATGTGACTGATGTTGTGCTCTCTGATTTTATGATTTCTGATCATAAGCCTATATTATTCACAGTATCTCTTCCAGAGCTCTCTCATTCTTCTAATACAACTGTAAGTCTCTCTCGTTTCTACTCTCCTCAGTTTAGCACAAATTTTAACTTGTGTTTTGCTGAATGTGGCTCACAATTGATCTTGGATCAACCATTATCTGACTTGGATGCTGATCAACATCTGAGTCTCCTGAACTCTGCCTGGCTTAAGGCAGCAAATGCAACTGCCCCTCTTAAGCCCCACAAACAGAAATCTAAATCTGATCTGTGGCAAAACTCTGATACCCGTCTCTTAAGACAGAACTGCAGAAAGGCAGAACGTAAATGGAAACAAGACAGGCTGCATATCTCTCTTCTAATGTTCAGAGACTCACTTACATCTTACCAGACTGCAGCTAAGTCTGCAAAAGCTGCATATTTCTCTAACCTAATTGAAACTAATCATTCTAAACCAAAGGTTTTGTTTTCAATTATTCAATCTGTTACCAATCCTTCTGTTAACACTTTGCCTGTTGCCTCTGATGCTCTATGTGAAAACTTCTTGAGATACTTTAGTGACAAAATTACGAACTTGAGACTTGGTGTCTGTCCCACCTTAACGTTAACCAATTCTCCAATTTTGTCACCTGCCTCTGCATTTTTGGATGCTTTTGAACCCATTAATCTCCAGGAATTGAAGGAGGTGATTGTCAATCTTAAACCCTCATTTTGTCCGAGTGATATTATTCACCCCAAATTTTTTAAATTAATTATTGACTCGATTGGGCCTGGTCTGTTATCTCTTGTTAATAAGTGTCTCCAAACTGGCTCTGTTCCTGCTGACCTTAAAGTCGCCACAGTCACTCCTCTGCTCAAGAAGCCTTCACTGGACCCCACTGTCCTGAAAAATTTTCGTCCTATTTCTGTTTTACCTTTTATTTCAAAAGTTTTAGAGAAAATTGTGCTGAATCAACTTCAACATTTTATGACTAGCAATTCTATTTATGAGGTTTTTCAGTCTGGTTTTAAGTCTGCTCACAGCACTGAGTCCGCCCTTCTGAGAGTGCTAAACGACATTTACCTCTCTACTGACTCTGGGGACTCTGTGATTCTTATTCTTTTAGATTTATCAGCCGCTTTTGATACCATAGACCACTCCTTACTATTAGCTAGACTAGAGTCTTGGGTAGGTCTAAAAGCTAACGCTCTGAAATGGTTTCAGTCATACCTATCTGACAGAAGATTTTTAGTGAAACTGGGTAATTTTTCCTCTTCCCCTGCTCCTCTGCCCTGTGGCCTTCCACAAGGCTCTATCTTAGCTCCCTCTCTTTTCTCTCTGTACATGCTCCCTTTGGGCTCTATTCTACGAAAGCATGGTGTGTCCTTTCATTTCTACGCAGATGACACTCAAATCTATCTTCCAGTCAAGAAAAACAATTCCACTGCAATCACCTCTCTTCTCCAATGTTTAGAGGAGGTTAAACTATGGTTAGCACAAAACTTCCTCTTCTTAAACAAAGACAAGACTGAGGTAATTGTATTCGGTCCCAATGAGAACTCTCAGTGTACAAGCCCTGAGCTAGAAAGTTTATCTGCTTTTAGATTGACACGGGTGCAGAACCTAGGTATTATTATTGACCAGCATTTAAAATTTGACAGACATATCTCCTCTGTTATTGGATCCAGTTTTTATCAGCTTCGCTTACTGTCTAAAATCAAAAACTTTCTCACCCCAAAAACTCTCGAAATGGCTGTTCATGCATTTGTTACGTCGCGTCTAGATTATTGCAATTCCTTATATTGCGGTATATCTAAATCTCAAATTGCCCGACTTCAGCTAGTCCAAAATGCTGCTGCCAGACTTCTCTTAAAGTGTCGCAAACATGAACACATCACTCCGATTCTTAGATCCCTTCATTGGCTGCCGATTTGTCAGAGAATTGACTTTAAAATTCTCCTATTCGTTTACAAATCCCTACATAACAAAGCTCCTGTTTATCTATCTGAACTCCTTCACTCCTATACTCCACCCAGAAGCCTCCGTTCCTGTGATCAGGCTTTGTTGGTCGTTCCACGCACTAGACTGAAGCGTAGAGGTGAGCGTGCATTTGCGGTAGCAGGGCCACGACTCTGGAATACTCTACCTTTAGAGATCAGACTGGCCCCTTCCTTGCCTATTTTTAAGTCCTTGCTAAAAACGTTTTTATTTTCTTTAGTGTACTGATCTCCATGATATGTTAACTTTTAATAGGTGGTTTTATATATATATATTTTTTCTTTTTTCTTCTGGTTTATTTTGTTGTATGTGTGATATTCTTTCTCTTCTGTAAAGCACTTTGGTCAGCCTGGGGGCTGTTGGAAATGTGCTATACAAATAAACTTGAACTTGAACTTGAACTATTTTATATCTGCACTGAAACTGTAATTTTGACCTTCAACCGTTTGGAGGCCATTGAAGTCCACTATAAGGAGAAAAATCCTGGAATGATTTCATCAAAAACCTTCATTTCTTTTCGACTGAAGAAAGAAAGACATGAACATCTTGGATGACATGGGGATGAGTAAATTATCAGGAAAATTTTATTTGAAAGTGGACTAATCCTTTATGGCTAAAGTATGTATGGGGAATTTGAATTTAAAAAAAAATAGAATATTAGTTTTTGTGCATTATCCCATGACAGTCTTACTTTACAGCACATTATTCAGAATGTCTACCATTCAGAATATTTGCCATGAAATATCATTGCAAATATCTAAATTATTCTAAAATTAAATACTGAGACAACAAAATAAAGTTTACAAAAAAGAACTTTCATTTGATAAAGAATATATTAAATGTTCCCTCATTGCAGTTCTGTCACAACTCTCTGAGTTTTTGGCATGGTAATGGGTATGACAATGTTGATATGTTTGGTCTTGGCAGAATAGATCTGCTACGCTGCTGCTGTTCTTGATTATTGCTGTTGCTGCTGCAGAGCAAGTGTAGGACTTGCAAGACATGTGACTCTATACAGGTGGAGCTGGGGAAGGGAGGTATTCTGAAGCTTGCTGCACTGCTAAGGCAAATGCTACTCATGTATTTGAAGTTTGAGCATGCAAGCTCATTGGCTACTAATACAGCAGGAACCAATCATCTGTGTCCTATAGATAATGATGTGATTACAAGCAGGTTGAGTTAAAGGACCTATTAGCCTGCCCATTAGAGTTTCATGACAGAACATTGTATTTCATCAAACTCTGTGTGTTTGCAGAGGAACATAATTATATGAGAAAAAAAAAAAGCTGGATTATATTTGCCACAACTATACTTTATAGTAAAATTCTTCATTTCATAATTTATGTACAAAATGAAACAGAAAAGTTGGCTCACCAAAAATAGAAAAATATTTATTTTATGTTCTCACTACAGGTGATGCTTCGAGCCTAATGGCTCTTCATCAGTCAATGAACACAAGAGCTGCATCTAAAATCACATGCTTCCCTACTATTGAGTAGGTGAAAAACACTGAGACAAAAGAAGTGTGTCTGAATTCACTGTACTCATAAAACAATATCAAAATGTACACGGATGACCTGCTACATCTGGCGAGATTCTGAAGTTTGCAAATGATGGACACTTTCCTATCCCATGAGGCCATGGGAGAGGATATATGAATATACGCCCTTATACACACAAACCTGTATCACATGATCCCACATGACAAAAAAAAGGGGAACAAACAAATCACATAACTAGAATAAAAGTGAAAACATCAATTAGCTGAAAACAAACATATACATATCAAGAAATACCTGAAAATATGAATCAATCAAAAAATTTCAATCAGAAAATGACTGACTGCAAGAAAACAAAAGAAAATACCAACAACATAACGAACATAATGCAATAAATCCACACATACAGATCAATAACATAATTAAAGAAAAGGCTGAATATCAAATTCTTCATTGAGACCATTAGATTATAATGGATTCAAAGTGTAAATCCAATATGCTTCACGTTTTAAAATATTTTTTTATATATATATCACCCCTCTTCGAGGAAGTTTAACATCTTCAACACCAATGTACTGCAAAGTCAAGTCTTAACTCTAAAAAGTGTTGTGCCACTGGACACAAGAAGTTTGTGTACATCTCTGTGAGAGTTGTTGGTCTCTCGAGCCAGCAGAGGCTGAAGAACAGTGAGAGAGATCCAGCAGAAGATGGGGATGTGGCACATGATGTACTCCTGGATTTCCTGATGTGACGGAGGATGGTTTCAGTTTTCAGTTTTCTGTAGCTGAGTCTTTGAGAAAGAGGAAAAGCGATAATAGGTCAAAGAGTAAGAGATCTCACGTATTCTGGATTCAGAACTATGAACTGTGTTTGGACTGAAATGCTGTTACATCTCAGGTGTGCATTATTTACTAATAATTCAATGGACCAGAGTGAATCTTTCCACTTATTCTACGGTACCCACAACACAAGACATTGTTCAGATGTTGTATTTCAAGACATTTGTCAGGTTTTTGTCCTTAAAGCTCTCTTATGTGTAGGACTAATGCCTTCCGTTGCTAATTACAAAATGTCAGAGCTAGTAACAGAGGCTTGAGCCACTGATAGAAGACTAATGCAGTTATTAGTACAGTTATTGGAGAGAGGCATGTGTGAATGACCTCAGTCTGTGTGTCTCTCAACAGTGTTCGACAGCAGCCTCTCTAATAGTGAAACTGTAAGCTTATCTGCTTCAAAAACAGTAGTGTTTTTACCTCACTAGTGAGAAATGTCATCTATCTTTAAAGTTGCTAAACTATTTTACTGATGAATTTGTCAGAGCAACGTGGTCAACACACGTCTGTATGAGTGTGTGTCCGTACTGTACGAGTGTGTGCGTTTCAGTGAGAGAAAGACAGTATGTGCTTTCCGTATAGTAAAACATAATACGATAAAAACGACAAATTATTTCCATGTTTTTTCCCACAAAATTGTTTACTATATTTATTAGCTTGATCAGTGTCATTGTGAGTTTTGTTTCTTTTGCTATAGAGTGCCCCAGGGATGACGTGTTTTTGTAGGCCAACCCGGAAGTTAGCGGCGCATGGGTTCCCTCGGTTGAAAGCCTATGCATTTTTCCCATAGACTTTTGGAAAAATCGCAGAAAATAAGCTCTGTGTTTAACAAAGGGTTATGACACTTACACGTTTTGTCTATCAAGATAATCTTTACAAGTTAACACAACATTTATAGATTTTGAAGCCTATATAAAATCGTCAGATATAAAAGGCTAACAATAGGCTATAAACGGACTACAGCACACCATGGTCGCGGATCAACGTCGTCACCACCAAGCTTCCTCAAACTTTATTTAGAAAACAACTTTATTTATGAACATGCTCGCTGATTATGATCTGCGCTGTTTATGAATACTTATCCACTTTTTCATGAGAAATGCTGTCCAAATTTCCCGTTTTTAATGATGACGTCTAAAGTCCCCGCCAAAGGAAGTAGTCCCTTTTAGCAATTTGTTAGCAACCGCCGATTTTAAGACACAGTAAAAGTCTAAAAAAATCACAAGTGGGTTATAACTGGTGTGTTTTATGTCATAGATCAAAACGTGAAAGTATTTAGAGGCTTTGTTAACCACAGACCTTATTTCAGGCGATTTAGCAAAAACCCATTCAAAAAACCCATAGACTTGACGGCGTTGGAACCAGAAGTCCTAAAATGCTAACTCGCTTCCGGGTTTTGCCTACAAAAATGCGTCATCCCTGAGGCACTCTATTGTCGGCTGTAAGGACCTTTGAAAGAACTGAAATAATTTGGCGAAGTGATATGGAACTGTAATGCGGTCAAGACCTTCCTGGAACTACTGTAGCTGTAAATAATTGCACACCTTAGAACATTCATCAAATTCAAGCATTCAACAGCCCATAGTATAAGGTGTAAATAGCAACCATATTATGGCGAATGATCAGATTTTTTTATTTTTATATTATTAATAATTTGAGTTTACTTCACTCATATAGCATACTTGGCCAGCTACAGAGAAACTGGTAGCCAGGCAACAGACATGTGACCAATCCTGAACGTCACTACATGCATTCTACCAGTTGGCTAAGTGTGCTGAGAATTCTGGGCTGAGAACGGTTTGTAATCATGAGAACTAAGCTGAAGTGTTAATATAACTGGAGCCGTTCCTTACTGTCCTTAGAACTGTTTGGCTCGATGGTGGAAAAGCAGCTTAAGTTATTCTCTAAAGCAGTGCTTCTCAAACCTGTCCTGGAGCTGAGCTGTGAATCAACAGCACTGAACATTCTGCTTGTCTTCTTTATCTAACACAACCAATTCAGCTCTTGCAGTCTCTACTAATTTGATGAGGAGTTGAATCAGGTGTGGTAGATGAGAGACATACAAAATTAGCAGCACTGGAGAACTTTCTGAGAATCCCTGTTTAAATACTGACAGCTGTAAACAAACATTCTGCTAAAAGTCAGTTATTTAAAGTTCCTATTTAAATTATACAGTACCTTCATTGATCTTTGTTGCCTCATTGTGTACTGCAGGGTTTAAGATGTAGTTGATGTGTACTGGGCCTGTGATAGTGTTTCTAGTGAGTACAGGAGCATTTACACTTGCACCTGTGTCAGCTGTTACACCAACACTGTCTCCAGTGGGAGTGTTATTGCTCATCTGCACTGAAATAGAGACAAAGGCACATATATAAGCTTCTTAAAGTGATTTCATGACATCTTTATTACCATCCTTGTGTTTGTTTGCTGACTGTTCAGGAATATTGTTCTAGTTCATCTTCCTCAGTTGAATGTCTCACCACACTCTGCTTTTATGCTCCGATCAGGATTTTTACAGCCGTGTTAATCTACATCTATCTATTTTAGTGTCTTAAAGGATTACTTCACTAATAAAAAATTAGCCCAACCTTTACTCACCCTCAAGCCATCCTAGGTGTATATGACTCTCTTCTTTCTGATAAACACAATCGGAGATATATTAATAAATATCCTGGCACATCCAAGCTTTAAAATGGCAGTGAACAGAGGTCACGAGTATGAGCTGAAGAAAGTGTCTCCATCCACACCCATCCATAATAAACGTACTGCACACGGCTCCGGGGGGTTAATAAAGGCGTTCTGAAGCAAAGCAATGAGTTTGTGTAAAAAAAAAAAAATCCATATTTAACAAGTTATGAAGTTAAATATCTAGTTTCCACCAGACCACCTTCCCTATTCAACTTCAGTCAGTAAATCTTTTTCCGTGAGTTGAATGGGAAAGGTGTAGGATGTAGCGTAAGCATTTTGAACTGCAAGAGTTTTACTTTATAACTTGTTAAATATGGATATTTTTTTACAATAACGCATCGCATCACTTCGCTTCAGAAGGCATTTATTAACACCCTGGAGCCGTGTGGAGTACGTTTATGATGGATGGATGTGGATGGAGACCAGTGGCGTGCAGTGGTGTTCTGAAATGAGGAGGCACATTTTTTTTATGAATCAATGTAAATTCATGTGCATTACTCTTACTCTTCCTTGTTAAATGAACATTACTTTACAGTACATCAAAAAAGAACAATGTAACAATGTAATGTTCTATTTATCAAAACCAAGTCAATCTCATCAAGTTAGTGTTTTAAGCATTTCTACATTCATTCCAAAATAATAACTAAAGGCAATAATAATTTAAACAATATATTTTATTTTGTGTATTGCATTTTTTCTTTTTAATTGTCAATTTAGGCTATTTTGGATCATCAGTCATGTTCCGTAAACACAGTCTGTCACAGACACAAATTGTATTTTTAATTTCACCAAGCTGATTGCACTAAAAAAAACAAAAAAAAGCTTTCAGTCCATTTCAAGTTTGATTTTGACATGACAAAGCGGTGATATCTAACTCTGAAAAGTAAGTAAACAATTAGTCTTCCGATTGACGACATTATTTGTTCAGTCAAACTGACGCGCGGAACGTGCACGTCAACAAGAGGCGGGATTTATAGCACAAACATATCCATAAAATCATAAACATAAAATCATATCCAATCATAACCAATTACATCCAATCATAGCGCGATGCAGACATTGCCTCCTCTCACGTGACCTTCCCCCATTCATTCTCAATCACCCCCCACAAAACCCACCACACGCCGGGAATCAAATGGTTTTCTATGATTTTCTATGAGAGGAAAGGGAGACATGACTCCATAGACTGTAAAGCATGACTCCTCTGTGTAACTTCATCTGCGGGTGTCGCTGTTGGGCAGTGTTCCTTAAGAAATACGTGTGACTTGCGCTCTTTTTAATGTCATAATTTGTAATATTTCTGTTGTTTTATACGTAATATGGATTATTTTCCCATCCTATTTTTTTTGAGGAGACACTGCCTCCCTTGCCTACTCGGAGGAAACGCCCCTGATGGAGACACTTTCTTCAGATTCATACTCGTGACCCCTGTTCACTACCATTATAAAGCTCGGATGTGTCAGGATATTTATTAATATATCTCTGTGTTTATCAGAAAGAAGAGAGTCATATACACCTAGGATGGCTTGAAGGTGAGTAAAGGTTGGGCTAATTTTTCATTTGAAAGTGAACTAATCCTTTTTTTTTGGAATTCATTTAAAAAATGACAAAAAAACAGTTCCACACTGTTTGCTCTAAAAGCTTTTGGAAACCAATTATTTTCACCCAAAGTAGTAGCATGATACCATTAAACGTTCAAGAATCAGATCAGAGGCTTCAACAGTGTATGGTATTCTCTTGAGCGGGCTTTTTCTAAATGCAGTATGATTTCCATTTACATGATTGTGACTCACACTCAGTAACTATGTTTAGCGCTGTGGTTGTTCATATCATGTACATGTCTAACTTTAATTTTTTAAACTATATTGTTACACACACACACACACACAAAAGCAGTGTTTCCCATGCCTGTTCCTGGAGTCACACCAACACCACATTTTCAAACTATTCCTGATCAAACACACCTGAATCAACTCATCAGCTTATTAGAAGAGACTCTATAGCCCTATTCGGACGGGATTAGTTTTACATGGGGAGGTGGGGGTTAAGTAATTATTACCAGAGCTTCTCAGTGATTTTAGTCCCATCCAAATATGCCATCTCAGTAATCATTACAGACTAGAGCCCTATTCGGACTGGATTAGTTTTACATGGGGAGGTGGAGTAAAGTAATTTTACCTCAGGACATCTGTAATATTAATTGGCTATTACCATCATATTCCAATCAGAATTTAATTAATAAATCGGACCCAACTGTTATAATTAGTTTATATATTTAGATTATATGTGTTTGTGCACATGGTATCAGGAAGCAACGCATACCCACATGACGACAGTGAGGTGACGGTGGTGCGTAAATCACGTTACCCCTCCCACTTCTGCTAGTTTTACTGAGATGTCTTGTCCCGTGCGAATTGGCCAATTAATATTACAGATGTCCTGAGGTAAAATTACTTTACTCCACAACCCAATGTAAAACTAATCCCATCCGAATAGGGCTTAAGACCTAAAAATGAATGTTCCTGATGAAATAGTTTCAACTGACACAGTTTATCTGCAATTATCTGGACATTTTTAACCCCCTGAATGAGATCTGGCCAGTAGTAAATTGTGCTTTACCTGCTTCGCTATTCAAATTTGGCTCGTCTCTCTTTGGATTTATCAGATCAAGTTCATCTTTCAAAATTGTTGCAGTCCAGACCTCCTCCTTATCCTCTTCTCTGATAAGAGTCATTTGAAGATCATTCTCCAGACGTGTTGTGACTTTGAAGTAGTTTGGAGGAGTTTCTCTTCTGAGTGTGATCCCTTCTTTGGGATGGATAGTCAAGGCACCAGAAATGTCAAGAATGTGTGGCGTTTTCATCCGAAATGGCCTGTCAGGTCTGGGATGCGGGATTGGACAACTTGACTTTTCCTCCTTCTCAACTTTTTCTTTTGCACAATCATCAAATGGGAAAAAGTAGACATGTAGAATGAGAGGAACTTTAGAATGCATGTAGAGAAGAAGATCACAGTGTTCATCTACTTGCATTATCCAACTTATTATTAATGTTTTAAGAGAGAAGGATGGTTGGACAATCTTAGCATGGAATCGGGTCAACTGCACAGGTTCTGTGGTTATTCCCTCGTCTTTTACGCTGAGGACTTTCACAGCATCTTTGAGAGAGGGGTCAGACTCTCCTAAACAGGCGTAATGGGGCAGATGAACTTCCTCCAGTTTCCCTGAGATCACCGTCACGTCAATTACTGGACCGATCCGGTTACACTGCAGCCTCTCCAGCTCTTTGTTGAGGAAGTGTCCGTCTACAGTACAGTACTGAAGGGTAACTTCATAGTCACAAACCCATCGCATTCTGGTCCGGACACACTCGTAATGGCCTGGGTCAGTGCTGACCCTAAACTTTGACCCTCCTTCATCTGTACAGGCCAACGGCTCAATCTGAACCCACTGATCAGAATCAGCAATATGGACACAAGACTGGCAGTTCAGCAGTGGGTGAATATTGAGCCCAGAAGGTTTGGAGTCAGAGAACCTGGGAAGAACCAGATGAAGGAGAAAAAAAAAAAAAGAGTGAGAGGTTTTTTTATGCACAACCAAGGTACAAAATTAATAATAAACTAATAAATGATGGTGACTTTAACTACATTAGTTAGCATGAAATAACAATGAAAAATACTAAAGTGTTTATTAATCTCAATTAATGTTAATTTCAACATTTATTAAATCATTATTAAAATCAAAAGTTGTATCTGTCAATATTATTTAATGGACCTGAACTAACATGTACTAACAATAAACAATTTTTTTATTTACTAATGTTAACAAAGATTAATGCCTCAACAAGTGTATTGGTATTGCTCATTGTTAGTTACTGCATTAGTGAATGTTAACTAATGGGATCTTACTGTAAAGTGTTATCAACAATTCAAAATCAACAACACACTAACAGTCTACTATAAAAACATATAGAGTAAATCTGTCACAGATTTACCTAGCCCTATCACCTAACGACTACAGCCCCATTGACTCCCTGTGCCAACGCATTGATGAAATTAAAAAATTGGATGTACCAAAACTTCCTTCAGTTAAACAAAGACAAAACTGAAGTCATTGCATTTGGAAACAAAGATGAAGTTCTCAAAGTGAACATGTACCTTCACTCTAGGGGTCAAACAACTACAAATCAAGTCAGGAATCTTGGTGTGATTTTGGAGTCAGACCTGAGTTTCAGTAGCCATGTAAAGACAGTAACTAAATCAGAATATTATCATCTCAAAAATATTGCAAAAATTAGATGCTTTGTCTCCAGTCAAGACTTAGAGAAACTTGTTCATGCTTTCATCACCAGCAGGGTGGATTATTGTAATGGGCTCCTCACTGGTCTTCCCAAAAAGACCATTAGACAGCTGCAGCTCGTACAGAACGCTGCTGCCAGGATTCTGAGCAGAACGAAAACATGAACACATCACACCAGTCCTCAGTCCCCTAGCTGTTACGCCAGCTGCAGCTGGAACCAGCTTCCAGAAGAGATCAGGTGTGCTCCAGCAGTAGCCACGTTCAAATCCAGACTCAAAACACATCTTTTTATCTATGCCTTTGCTAATTGAGCACTGTGCTATGTCCGAACTGTTTGCATTTTATTTTATACCTATTATCTTTTTATTCTTTTAATTCCTTTTCCTGTTTTTGTTTCATTTTTAATGTATTTTATATTTTTTATGTATCATCTTGTTATTTCTGACTTTTAGTGCATTTTAAATATTGCTGTCTGGTTGAAAGAGCTGGGAGAATTAGGAAGAAGGCATTTGTGATTAGGTTAAAATTTGGTAAATTTGGATAAGGGGACAAACCATGGGGAAATTTAAGGTGTAGTGCATGGTTAAGATATCTCTAGATTACAGTCAGGACACTTTCCAAAGGGGGAAATTTCCAAAGGGGAAATTTGAACTGCGTTGCATAGATAAGATATCTCCGGAAGGTGGATTTGGGCTGTGTGGCGCAGTTTGAGGTGTCTTGGCAAAAGGGGAGATTGAAACTGTGTTTATCAGTTTGAAGTGCCTTAACAGGTAGCAGTCCTGTCGCGTGAGGAAAATCCATTTAGATCCACTCTGATGGACAACAACAACAACCCTAAGACTTCCTAGCTCATCCATCCAGATAACAAAATTCTCTGTTTTTACTGTTATTTCTATTCCTTATGCTCTATTTTTATTATTCTTCTTTATGTAAAGCACTTTGAATTACCATTGTGTATGAAATATGCTATACAAATAAAATTGCCTTGCCTTGCCTTGCCTAAACTTCATTGGCAAGTTATTTTTATGTAGGCTCTGTTTAACTAGTCTACATGAAATCTATATTCTCCATTGTGGCGACCAGGGCGGGCAAGAGCCGTGAGGGAACGGCGCAAGAGTTAATGAGCTCCACCTGGGACGCACCGGCCTCGAGTCTCTCACGGAGGAGCTCCGGGAGCATAAAAGGAGGAGCGACGACAGTGAAAGATGAGAGAGGACCAGGCCTGGACTTTATTTTATGTTTTATTATGGGACGGAGACCCAGATGCCGTGCTCCTGGGACGAGGTGGGGTGGCTGCCATCCTGGAGGGAGTGGAGGAGTGCCGTCGTCTGCCGTGGGCTGGAGCCTGCTACAGTCCGCCATGAAGGGGAGGAGCAGGGGACGGTGGACTCGCTGCCAGCTGCCCTCAACCGGAGGAGCCATCGCTGGCCGCCAGGAGGCGGTCGAGGATCGGGCCGTCCACTGAGCGTCCAGTGCCATCGCATGGCACCGCGAGGAAGAGCCTCTCGGCAGGCTGAGGACCGAGCGGCAGTGTGTCTGGGAACCGGACCCAGAATTTTTTTTTTTCCTCTCTCGTCCTGTCGCTCCCCTTGCTTCAGTCTCCTTCTCTCGTCTCGTCTGTCCTTACCCCCAGGTGCTGCGGCCACTGAGTCAGGCCCCGGGGGGGGGAGTAAGCACAGTCGCGGGAGTACCCCCCGGCCTGCAAGGGGCAATGGGGGTATGTGGCGACCAGGGCGGGCGAGAGCTGTGAGGGAACGATGCGAGGCCGGTGGCGTGAGAGTTAATGAGCTTCACCTGGGACGCACCGGCCTCGAGTCTCTCACGGAGGAGCTCCAGGAGCATAAAAGGAGGAGCGACAACAGTGAAGGATGAGAGAGGACCAGGCCTGGACTTTATTTTATTTTTGTGTGGCCGGCAGACGTCCACGAGGGTCTGCCGGCATTACTTTCGTTTTGTTCTTTGTTTTTTTATATATTAAAGTTTTGTTGAATGTTCGCCGGTTCCCGCCCCCTTCTTCCCATATATACGAACGGTGTTACATCCATCAATGAGCTCAAGTCAAAATTGTCTCAAGTATTGTATAAATCAGTGTTTTTAACTGTGGTGAAGCAGGATATTTTCACAGAGGTGGACAGATAAAGGCCAGCAAGCAGTCTGTGGTGGACAGAAATGTTCATTATCCAAACATAATAAATGAGTTTGACTATAAAGAACTGGACTGTTTTAGTTCTTAAAACACAACTGTCTACAGTTAATTGTGCTTGATTGTAATTGAGGGAGTGCTGGAATAGATCAAGTAATACTGAGTGAATTTGATTATTTTTGTCTTATTCCTCACCTGCAGGCATATTAATAGAACATAAGATCACACTACAGCTAGAAAATTACAGAAAATTAATAGCAAATTAAATTTTAGCTTGTGAGAAATACTGGTAAATCAGAGACCTCCAAACTCTGAAACTGAAAAAATAGCTTTTGCTCAAAACTAATATGAAAATTAACTTGTTTATAGCCCCTGCACAGGAGAGACTTGATGTTGGCATCTGCTATCAGCTATCACAGTCTGGGAAAATCCTTCACTAAGACAGTATATTTCACTCACCTGGTTGTGTGTGTATCACTGTTGTTTCTCAAAGGAGGTTGTTTAATGTCACACAGAGACACTGAGGATTTATAATAATGAACCCCAAATCCAGCATAGAGGGGTTCAGTGAATGTGGTGTTGAATGTGTGTAAGTGTGTGAGTGTGTGTGTGTCAGAGACGCTGTAGAAGGACAGAGTGCCGGCCGATACGTCCACATACACTCCTACTCTCTTAGAGGATGAACTGATGACAGGTATCTTAGTGCTGTTCTTATTGTGACGGGCAGAGAAACTTTTATTAGAGCACTCCAGACTCCAGGATTTGTCATTGTATCCAAACACAGAGTCTTCACTCTCTCCTTTTCTGCTGATTCCTTTATATGTCACTGATATTTCAGCACCTCTGCTCCATTCAGCCTCCCAGTAACAGCGTCCAATCAGACTCTCTCCACACAGAACCTGAGGAACATCAACAAATCTCTCTGGATGATCAGGATACGACTGATCCTGAAACACACGAGTCACCTTCCTGTTCTCCTCAGACAGAATGAGACGAGTGTTTGCTGTGTTTGGATCCAGTGTGAGATCACCGGCATCTGAACACAATAAGAGAGAAACATTTCAATAAATGAGACAAATCAACATCAAATCACTAAATGACTGTGTGTGTCGACCTACATTTGTGTAGTTCTGCTGTAATTCTGAACTCTCCACAATGATCCACACTATAAAACACAAACATAATTCACATTAATTTTCTAAAAGACAAAAATGAAAAAGAAACACACACACAAACTGTTCTGACACAAACTTAGTTCACACAAAAATGGTCGATCATTTAGTCTGATGTTGTTTCAAACCTGTATAACTAAGTTTCTTCTGTGAAACATAAAAGACAAAAAAACAAAGTTTTCAAAACAAAATTTAACTTGGGACACTACAGTTAAAATGTCATGGACAATTTCTTTTAAATAATTTTGGGACAATACCAGCAACATTTGTGAAATGCAGAGATCAAAACAGTCACAAAATGGAGCAGAGAAAATCAAGTCTTGTATACGTATCTTTTAAAGACGGATCATCCTGTAAAATATGCCAGTATTTCTCCCCACCTCATTTATATTGAAAGTTTTTGGTGCATATGTGGTAACAAGATTCTCAAATTATTGCTTACAAAAGTGTCAGAAATATCAGGGACAAACTAGTTAGGGCCTGTTCCCCAAAGAAGTCTATAACCTAGACTCTCGCAGGAACAATCCCTATTGGGAATTATAAATGTAGCAATAATTGCCAATATACCAAAAATATTAAACATTCTGAACATCCCATGTATAAAAAAAATGATATAAATATTGAAAGCTTTATCACATGTAATATCAAAAATGTAATATATTTAAAGCTGCAGTCTGTAACATTTTTTGGTTAAAAATGATCCAAAATCAATTTTTTGAGCAAGTACATAACCATAACACAGACACAGTATATTTCACTCACCTGGTTGTGTGTGTATCACTGTTGTTTCTCACAGGAGGCTGTTTAATGTCACACAGAGACACTGAGGATTTATAATAATCAACTCTAAATCCAGCATAGAGGGGTTCAGTGAATGTGGTGTTGAATGTGTGTAAGTGTGTGAGTGTGTGTGTGTCAGAGATGGTGTAGAAGGACAGAGTCCTGGCCGACACATCCACATATACTCCTACTCTAGTAGAAGATGAACGGTCGACAGGTATATAAGTGCCGTTTGTATTGTGACGGACATAGAAATTAGTATTAAAGCACTCCAGACTCCAGGATTTGTCATTGTATCCAAACATACAGTCTTCCATCAATCCTTTCCTGCTGATTCCTTTATATGTCACTGATATAACAGCACCTCTGCTCCATTCAACCTCCCAGTAACAGCGTCCAGGCAGACTCTCTCCACACAGAACCTGAAAATACTCATCAAATCTCTCTGGATGATCAGGATATGGCTGCTTTGTTCTCATATTTGTGATCTTCCTGTTCTCATCAGAGAGAATGAGCTCAGTGTGTGCTGTGTTTGGATCCAGTGTGAGATCACAGGCCCCTGAACACAAGACGACAAGAAATATTTCATTAAATGAGACAAATCAACAACAAAACATTATATGATTGCGAGTATAGACCTACATTTTTGTGGTCCTGCTCTAATTCTGAATTCGCCACAGTGATCCACACTATAAAACAAACATGATTCATATTAATTTTCTAAAGGTCAGTCAAAAAAAGAAAACACATACAAAATCTATTCTGACACAAACTTTGTTCACAAAAAATTAATCAATCATTTAGTCTGATGTTGTTCCAAAACTGTTTGACTTTTTTGTGGAACATATAAGACAAAAAAAAAAAAATTAAAAACAAAATTTAACATGGCACACTGCAGTTAAAATGTCATGGACAATTTCTTTCAACATCAATACCATCAATACCAGCGACACTTGTCCCGATGCGCCGATGGGAGTGGCAAGTTTTGCGCGTGATCTACTGTTGACGTGCAAATGATAGAACACAGTCGCAGTCGAATCATTTACATTATGACCAACGCAATCTAATAAGAGCAGCACAAATGAGAGTTGGGCCACAAATAAGCAGAGCTGATGCTATCATCATGTGTGGGTCGAGTCGACACAGGCGCAACTTGTTACATCTAATCTGACAAACATGTACACGTATATAATACCGTTTGTCAAACCATGCTGGCCTATATTTATATATATATATATATATATATATATATATATATATATATATATATATATATATATATATATATATATATTTACACACACACAACATCAGCATTGTGTGACTGTTTAGTGTATATTAGCATTACCTGTGGATGTCAATTTCTGTAGCCACTCCGCAGTCCGAGGTCTTTTGCTTTTGACTACGGGTGAATCTCAGTTGTCACTGATCATTGTCATTTGGAACATTGTGGTTTACAATCCGGCATCAAAATGATGTTTAATTATTCCAGCTGCTGTGAGAAAAGGCTATAAATGATCTGCTACCAGCAGCATCCTCACATGCCATATAGCCTACTAGCTGGGACTCATACTTTCTGTTTCTGTTTCTGTTTACAGATGTGACGTAGTGATGCAAAGATGAACGGCTGCATGCTCGAATTCCCCACAGAAACCCACCAGTACCAATGTTAATATAAAACATTATTACAAGCTTACAGTTGTGAATCGGGCTAAGGTAAGAAGATTGTTTTGAACAATGGCTATATTTGCGCAAAAATTGATTTTGGAATCATTTCAATTGGGAGCATCCACTGTAAGTAATGATGATGGATGCATTAAAAACCTAAGGTTCTAAGTTAAAAATGATGAGTTTAAAATAATGGTTTTCTATTTTAATATACATTAAAATATAATGTATTTCTGTGATATGCAAAGTGTCTAAACATTCATGTTACCTCTATGGCATTTCATATACATCATTAAAAAGATCTAAGACTCAAGCTTCACATTTTGACCTCTTTTTTACTCTTAAAATCTTATAGTGACTGTAATTTGTTAATATGCGTCAAGAGTCATTACTTTTGACAAAACAACATCCATCTGGGTTTTGAGTTTAAAAGCATGCACATTTGGAGAAATATTGATGGATTCTCATATGTTTGTCTCATATATTTTCTATACAGAGGAGTAGTATTTATTTAATATTTATTGTCATCACTATGAGCGCTGGACACTGATGTACTGCGTTTTCAATTCATACTTGCAGCCAGAGGGCACTCTGTGCACATTTAGTCCACAAATGACTCATAATGAAAAACAGGCATACCATTTGACATTCCAGAAACTAACAGAGGCTTCCAAAGATCGCTATAACCATGGCTATAACATGTAGATAGACACTTTTGAGGATAACAAATACACGATTGCAATTATGTATACATGTATTGCCTCAGAATTTTTGTCTGAATAGTGCATGAGCTCCATGGGCTTGGCCGTATCAGCGGATAATGAGCTGACTCGCAAATGACTTTAATCACTCTCTTTTTTATTCAGACTACATAAACAGAATTTTTGAATGACTACATTCAAATGGGAGCAACCAACATATGATCAGATCACCTGAGGCAGATCTTAATACCAGGTGTTAATAACCAGCCCTCTTATTGACCCACATACTTGAGTATCTGCAGTGAGCAATCCTTCAATTTGTCAGAGAGCAGCTTCACTCCTGAATCTCCTGGGTGATTGTAGCTTAGATCCAGCTCTCTCAGGTGTGAGGGGTTTGAACTCAGAGCTGAAGACACAAAACCACAGCCTTCCTCTGTCACCATACAGCCAGACAATCTACAGACACACACAAACACACAGATCACCAACAAACGATATCAACATTATAATCTGCAGACTGTAAATAATTTCTCATGTGTTCTTAATACTTCAGTTTCTGCAGCTGACAGTTTGGACTCTTCAGTCCTTCAGAAATAATCTTCACTCCTGAATCCTGCAGGTCATTGCTGCTCAGGTCTAGCTCTCTCAGGTGTGAGGGGTTTGAACTCAAAGCTGAAGACATATAACCACAGCCTCCCTCTGTCATCATACAGCCAGACAACCTACAGACACAAACAGATCATCTAGAGACAGACATCAACATTAAGACCCGCAGACTGTAAATTATCTGTCATATGTTTGTGGCCCTGGCAAAGATTTGACATACCCATTCTGCTTTTTTCATCATTTTTATGGCAAAAATATTACACTGTATTCAGCACAAACTGGGCTACAATATTATGTGGGCAACATGTATGTACATGTTTGTATTTAGGAGAAAAAAAATGTTATGTTAGGGACGCTTTTTTGTCTCCGATATCGATACCTGGGTTTCAGTCAGTGGTGTAGTCTAGTTTTTTGTAGTGAGTATACTGTGACTTTTCCCTCCCAGCCTCATACTTACCTGTCCCAGAGCGACACCCCATAAGCACCTCCACACTCACTAATGCATGTATTATGCATCTGATCTAGGCTATATGTAATTGAGAGACTTGAAAGTCTTTAATAGCCAATGGCATTTACAGCTGAAGAGATTGGTTTTCTACTGTTTAGTATCAATCACCATCTAACTCAGCCACTTAAGATAGCCTTAGATGTCATTTGAATATGGTCCCTGGAACATATTTTATCAGCTGGCAAGATTCAATGCACAATTAAGAGTGAACGTTGCAACTATTTTTACCCTCTAAAAAAATGCTTGGTTAAAAACAACCCAAGTTGGGTTGAAAAGTCTGCCATCATAGTTATGCATTTCAGGTTGCCGCTTCTCTTGAACTACAGAAATTAAAGAGTGCAAAATATGAAACTTGAGACTTGGATATTATTGGATGGTTATGTATCCTCGTGCTTTAAGTGGGTCTACGGAAATCCTTGAACATTCCTAGTGGATATACGGCATATACATGTGTATCACATAGACTACATCACTGGTTTCAGTATTGGCCGTTAAAAGTATAACAAAACTGAATCATCTTAGATAGAGAGTTTCACCATGTTGACTGTTGTAACTGAACACGACATGCAGTTTGAATGCTTAATGGAGAATCACTGACAGAAACAGCGGAGGGAAGCATTTGCGTGAACCTTCAGAAAACTAGTGCACAACATCTTTATGGTGCTTTTTAATGTTTTGTAGGGTTTAACAACAATGCAGAATAGTATCAAATCAAACAGGATCATGGTTTCTCCTATCACTGTTATGCTGATGACACACAACTCTACCTCTCATTCCAACCAGATGATCCGACGGTTGCTGGTCGCATCACAGCCTGCCTGACAGCCATTTCTGCCTGGATGAAGGACCACCACCTCCAACTCAACCTTGCAAAAACGGAACTGCTTGTGATCGGTGCAAACCCAACACTTCATCACAACCTTTCAGTTCAACTTGGGTCTTCAACCATCACTCCTTCCAGGACAGCCAGAAACCTTGGAGTGGTGATGGATGATTGTCTAACCTTCACAGATCATGTTGCAGCAACGACCCGGTCCTGCAGATTTGCCTTGTACAACATGAGGAAGATTAGACCCTTCCTATCGGAACATTCCACACAAATTCTTGTCCAAGCTCTTGTTCTATCCAGACTGGACTACTGTAATGCTATCTTGGCTGGCCTTCCAGCATGCACTATCAAGCCTCTGCAACTGATCCAGAATGCTGCAGCAAGACTGGTCTTCAACGAACCAAAGAGAGCGCACGTCACTCCTCTCTTCGTCAGTCTGCACTGGCTGCCAGTAGCTGCTCGCATCCAATTCAAGGCTCTGATGTTTGCCTACAGAACGACCGCTGGCTCTGCACCGCTATACCTTAACTCACTACTTCAGACTTACGCGCCCTCCAGAAACCTGCGTTCTGCAAGTGAACGGCGCCTTGTGGTGCCATCACATAGGGGCACAAAATCACTCTCACGGACCTTCTCCGGGACTGTTCCTGGCTGGTGGAATGACCTACCACGCTCTATCCGAGCAGCCGAGTCTCTAGCCATTTTCAAAAAAATGCTAAAGACGTATCTTTTTCGTCAGCACTTGACCCAGTAGTAGTAGCACTTACCTTGACTAATATTCTTCTCCTATCTGTGTATTTATTTAAAAAAAAAAAAAAAAAAAAAAAAAAAAATCGCTATGAGAACTTTACTGACATAACTGTGACTTCACTCAGCACTTACATACTGTTGTTCTCATGTTGATTTGATTGATTCTACTACTCTCATTTGTAAGTCGCTTTGGATAAAAGCGTCTGCTAAATGACTAAATGTAAATGTAAATGCAAAGACTGTTTGTAGAGCACTTTATAAAAACAACAATTCTTTACCAAAGTGCTGTACAAGCATAATCAGAATAAAATAATTTACACATAAAAATAAAAACATTAAACAATAACCAAATCATAAAACATAAAAGCAGCTCTCATTCTTAGTTAAACGCCAGAGTTTAAAAGTAGGTTTTAAGATTTGCTTTAAAAACAAAGCGTTTGGGCCTGCCTAACATGTAGAGCAGGGGTGTCTAACCCTGCTCCTGGACAGCTACCGTTCTGCATATTTCAGAGTCTGCATTTTTTTTAAAGGGTTGATAAAAACAACACAAAACATATATAAAACTTAAAGCAGCAGAAATGTGCTGCTGCGTTTTTTGACCCCAGAGGGTTAATACCTTAGTATGTGCAGCTGACAGTTTGGGCTTATCAGTCCATTAGAAATAACCTTCACTCCTAAATCCTGCAGGTCATTGTTACTCAGATCCAGTTCTGTCAGGTATGAGGGGTTTGAAATCAAAACTGAAGACACAAAACCACAGCCTTTCTCTGTCATCATACAGCCAGACAACCTACAGACACACACAGATCATTTACAGACACACATCCACATTATAATCGACAGATTACAAATAATCTCTCATATGTTCTTAATACCTCAGTGTGTGCAGCTGACAGTTTGGGCTTGTCAGTCCATCAGAAATAATCTTCACTCCTGAATCCTGCAGATCATTGTTACTCAGATCAATCTCTCTCAGGCGTGATGGATTTGAACTCAGAGCTGAAGACACATAACCACAGCCTTCCTCTGTCATCATACAGCCAGACAACCTACAGACACACACAGATCATCTACAGACACACATTAACATTATGGCTGGCAGACTGTAAAAATTCTCTCATATTTTTAATACCTCAGTAACTGCAGCTGACAGTTTGGACTCTTCAGTACATCAGAGAGCAGCTTCACTCCTGAATCCTGCAGGTAATTGTTACTCAGATCCAGCTCTCTCAGGACACAGTTTGAGGATTGAAGAGCTGATGTCATAATTTCACAATCCTGACCAGTGATATTACAGCCAGTAAGGCTAAAAGAGATTAAATACAGCACAATAAGTAGGGGTTAATGGTGATTTTCCTTAAATGGGCAGCAGTGGCCCCTTAAAAATTGAGTAAATAATTGACAATACAAAAATAAAATGGTCAAATATTGTGAAAATATGTGGTCAAATAGCATATAATCAACAATTTAGCGTTTACATTTAAAAATGCTCTCCACACTAGTGTTTTCCAAAAATTGTCTACACTGAATCATCTAAAATGCTTAAATTCCTCAACAGTGCCATATATTAGGGCTGGACGATTAATCGAAAAGTAAACTAAACCAAAATTCAGAACCTCTAACAAACGTAGATTCCATTTTTTAATCCTGTTAATACTTCCCACTTAAAAACATACAACCGCGTATGTAGCCACTCGAGTCCGCCTCGTCCAGTGAGGGCATGGACATTCAAGTGATTAGACGATCGGATGTGTATTACTATATTGATCCACCATGCTCGCACAGCCGCATTGTGGCACAAACACTCTTACAGACAGCAGCTGCACATCACGTGACAATATCATGCACTAAGAGTAGGGCTGGGCGATATGGCAAAAATGTAATCTCGATAATGTTTTCCATATTGATCGATAACGATATATATTTCAATATCTGCACTCTTCATTTATTGAGAATCACTTTGAAGCAGTCTGAAGGGCTGTTGCATGAGCCTGTAGAACACGCAACAGCGCCGCCTTGTGACTTTGTAACATGCAGCACACTTTGTGAAATATCCACCGCATCTCTGCAAAGCACGTAGGAATGTTAACAGGAGTAAACAGTTCTGACGCACACATAACGAGCAGGTACGAAACACGTAGGGCGAGGGGAGATTTTCCAATAGTGATTTGATTGCAGATGATTTCATTATCTTTGGTGGATACAAAAGTATTTGAAGATGTGTCTCCAAATATATTTGGGCGGCTGTTAACCCTCAGGGGTTCAGCAAAAACTAGGCTACAATAATATGTGAGGAACATGTATGTACATGTTTGTGTTTTTGAAGGAATAATGTTTATGCGTGGTTATTGAAAAAACAAAAAACTTAAGTCACTGAAATAAGGCCAAAAAAATATATATTAAATCTTTGTTCACAAGACTTCTGGGTATTTGAGGTTGTAGACTAGAGTTTTTGCTTCAAAATGAGGTAAAAATTATGCTGCCTGCTTGTTCATATAAAACAATAGAGAGATTTAAATTTTCTAAAATATCTTTGGTCAAGAAACACAGTGTGCGTGGAGGCGTGAATAATCATGAATAATGGGTGATTCTCACCTGAGAAGACAAAAGAATTGCATAAAGAGCTCTAATGACCTGCATAAATAATGAGCTCTTTCAGTCAGGTAGGCTGTGAAAAAACACTCTGTTGATCATGTCTCAAATCTCATCATAATGTAAATCAAACATACAGAAAAAATAGCAATACTGTGAAATATTATTACAATTTAAAATAATGGTATTCTATTATATTCTTTAAAATATAATGTATTTCTGTGATGCAAAGTGTCTGAACAATTATGTTACCTCTATGGCATTTCATATAGGCTTTTAGCTTAACACTCTGAGGTCTGATGGTATCGCCGGTGATACCACCGTGTTTTTTTTCTTATCAGTGTGAAAGAGACTCAAAATACTCCGTCAATGTTGCACATACAATTAAGAGTTATACACCATTTTAATCTGAGTGCACACAAATGAAAGAAGATATTCCACAGAGTAAAAACACAATGTTGTGCTTTTTGTAAAATAAAGAAAACTAACATGATGCGTGATCTCTCATCTCCCTCTGAACAAACTCCAATCTGATAGTTCTCAGAAAATGAACTATAACTTAGTGAATACTAATGACAAAAAAATTACACTTATGTCTAAACAAACGTTTCACCAAACGTTAAGATGTCAGGTTTTAAATCATGTAAGTCAAATCGAAAACAAACCTTCTGTGTTTATGTAATCTGTATGAAAAGCCATGTCAGAAATCCGTGATTCAGCTCATTATCCGCTAATGCAGCCACGCCCACGGAGGGAGCGCTATTCAGACGGAAATTCAGAGGCAATACATGCATTCATCGTCTCAATCGTGTATTTATTGTCTTGAAAAGTGTTTATCTGGATGTAAAAGTCATGGTTAGGGAGCTCTAGAAGACATGCAGTTAGTTCCTGTTTTCTTTTCTTCTATAGATGAATTTTAGATGAGTTTTTTTTTCTTTAGCGCCCTCCGGCTGCAGTATGAATTGGAAACTCCATTCATGGAATAGCCTCTTCTTCTTTTAGATGAATTTGTGGACTAAAAATGCACAGAGTGCCCTCCGACTTCAAGGATGAATTGAAAACACCAGCGCTCATAGTAATGCCAATGAATATTAAATTAATATAACTCCTCTGTATAGAAAATTGACATAAGCATTTGAGAATCCAATATTTCTCCAAATGTGCATGCTTTTAAACTAAAAGCCGATATTCAGACTCTTTGCATCACAGAAATACATAATATTTTAAAGTATAATATAAAACCATTACTTTATATTGTAATAATATTTTTCTGTATGTTTCATACATCATAATGAGCTTGAGACATCACAGAAGGTTTTTTTTCACAGCCTACCTGACTGAAATGCCTCATTAATATGCAAGTCATTTCAGCTCATTACTATCCAATTCTTTTGTCTTCTCAGGTGAGAATGGCCCATTTTCAGTGGTGATTCACGCCTCCTCGCATACTGTGTTTCTTGGCAAAAAGTGTCTTACAAAAACTAAATCAATATATTGTTTTAAATGAAGGAGTAAGCAGCATAATTTTTACATAATTTTGAAGCAAAAACTCTAATTTACAACCTCCAATACCCTAAAGTCTTGTGAACACAGATTTACTATACTTTTTTTGGCCTTATTTCAGTGACTTAAGTTTTTTGTTTTTTCAACAACCACGCATAAATGTTATTCCTTCAAAAACACAAACATGTACATACATGTTCCTCACATATCATTGTAGCCTAGTTTGTGCTGAATACAGTGTAATGACACTTTTTCCATTAATATGTTTATGAACAACTGAAAAAAGCACAAATGTCAGGGCATGTCAAAACTTCTCCAGGCCCCAAATCAGCCTCAGACTCCAGAGGGTTAAAAGCATGCACATTTGGAGAAATACTGATGGATTCTCATATGTTTATCAATTTTCTATACAGAAGAGTAATATTTATTCAGGATTTATTGTCATCACTGTGAGTGCTGGATACTGTGTTTTGAATTCATACTTGCAGCCGGAGGGCACTCTGTACACCTTTAGTCCACAAATGCCTGAGCACTAAAGAAGAATAGGCAATCAAGGAACTAACCGAACTAACAGAGGCCAGAGATCGCTAACTATGGCTATTCAAAACACTTTTCAAGACAATAAATACACTATTGAGACGATGAATGCATGTATTGACTGAATTTGCGTCTAAATAGCACTGACTCTGTGGGCGTGGCCGCATTAGCGGGTAATGAGCTGAATCACAGACTTCTGTCATGGCTCTCTTTTCATACAGATTACATAAACACAGAATATTTGTTTTCGATTTGACTTACACGATTTAAAACTTGACATTTCAATGTTTTTTTTTTTAGACATAAGTCTAATTTTTTTGTCATTAGTATTCATAAGTTACAGTCCATTTTCTGAGAACTATCAGATTGGACTTTGTTCAGAGGGAGACGAGAGATCACGCATCATGTTAGTTTTCTTTATTTTACAAAAAGCACAACATTTTGTTTTTACTCTGAGTGAACACAAATAAAAGAAAATATTCCACAGATTAAAATGGTGGATAACTCTTTATTGTATGTGCAACATTGACAGAGTATTTTGAGTCTCTTTCACACTGGTTAGAAAAAAAACACGGTGATCACGCCGGCGTGACCGCCGACCCGAGAGTGTTAATATACCTGGGTGGCCAGCCCAAGTACAGTCAATCAGATCCCTAGTTCAGTAGTCAAGGCACTGATCAGGGAGTCGGCAACATTCATTTACATGATAAATGATTCACAACCTAGGAAGCTAGGGAGTAGATTGTGACGCAGGGTATGTGTGGGGAACACTGTGAATAGGTTGGTTGTGTTGCCAGTCTTGTTTTTCATCGTCCAGTGACATATTTTTCAGATCGTTTTAATCTGTGCCTGGTCACTTTTCCAATAACCAAACCACTTCCATATAACTGAATTTCTGCTACCTTTTTAGTTGACAATTTAATTTTTGGATAATAACTTTTGTCACTGCTTCCACTAATTTTTATCATTCTTTGTGTCGAGTTTGCTTTGCAAAGTCCCGTAGGAAATTGACCCTGTTTTTTGACGTGAACGTTAAAAGCTGCAGGCTGATTGGCTGTTGTCGCATATTTCTGCTGTATGATTGGCTGTTATATTAATCCATATTCAGTAAAAATGCCTAGAGCTTATCATCATCAACATATTATAT
This sequence comes from Chanodichthys erythropterus, assembly GCF_024489055.1. Classification (NCBI taxonomy): domain Eukaryota; kingdom Metazoa; phylum Chordata; class Actinopteri; order Cypriniformes; family Xenocyprididae; genus Chanodichthys; species Chanodichthys erythropterus. The sequence goes on from NC_090232.1 coordinate 55,960,317, forward strand.
CGCGATTCGATACTATACCGTTTATCGGCACAGCCCTAACTGAGAGGAGCACAAACTCATTGTCAAACTGTCCTGTGATTTATCATTAAAGTAGCTTAGAAACTCAAAAGGTATTTTAGCATATATTTTTCTACTTTTGAAGTAACTATTTACAACCCTCAGCTTCAAAATTAATAGAGAGATGGTATGACTAATTCTCACATGCAATCGCTCTCATTACATACTGATACTGTGCTAATTTATCACTATCTGATTTACAACAAGTAGAAATCGGTAAGAAATGTTACGAACCACAGATAAAATAACAGCTGAAAGTGAGCTGTTATGTCAGATTACTCTTTCAATAGGAAAAAAATATCCCACCTTTAATAGTCAAGCATATTTACAGAACAAACCTTGTAAGTGAACTATGAGGGCAAAAAAAAGGAAAGAAACAAAATAATCATTCATTAATCGTCAGAGGTAAAATGTTCAATTAACCAAGTTCCTGTACAGCAGCAGCAGCAGCAATAATCAACAGCAGCAACAATTCAGCAGCAGCGTGGCGAATCTATTCCGTCAAGACCAAACACATTAACATTGTTATATCCATTATCATGGATACAACCAAAAGTTGTCATGATAGAAATTATATATATATATATATATACACACACACACACACACACATGATAGAAATTATATATATATATATATATATTATTGAAAAAGATATTAGATTCATTATTAATCATGATTTGTCAGTTGTTAATAATTAACACTCACAGAGCTTTTCTGCAGTTGATCAGAGCTGGTATCAGTCTTCTTCTACCCTCATCTGATGTGTTGTATTTCGTGGCGTCCAGTTCATCCAGAACCTCCTCTGACATCTGAATCATGTAGGAGATTGTTGAGCACTGAGCAGGAGAGAGTTTCTCCTCTGAATATTTGTCTAATTTCACAAACTCCTGAATGTCTCTGGACAGAGTCTGATCTTTCATTTCCAGCAGACAGAGAAACAGATTCATGGATGTATCGGCTGATAGATGATAACGATTCAATTTATCTTTGATCTTGCCCTTAATGTATTGTGTGGTTTTCCTGATGCTCTCTGAGCTGTTCTCTGTGTGTGTCAGTAGATCCCGTAAGAGTCTCTGATTTGACTCCAGTGAGATGCCCAGCAGGAACCGCAGAAACAGATCCAGGTGTCCATTCTTACGCCAGAGGGCTTCATCTACTGCTGATCTTAGTAGATCATCCAGAGAGGCTTGATTCAATATATAATATCTGAATTCATGCAGTGGCATTTTTTTCTTGACCACATGTGAGTAAAACACATAGAAAGCAGCGAGAAACTCCTGGACACTCAGATGAATGAAGCTGTAGATTTTCCTCTGAAGAATCAAAGATTCCTCCTTAAAGATCTCAGTGCAAATCCCAGAATACACTGAGGCATCAGTGACGTCTATGCCGCTCTCTTTCAGGTCCTCCTCATAGAACATCACATTGCCCTTCATCAGCTGTTTGAAAGCCACTTCAGCAAGTTTCACAATCACTTCTCTGTTGGACTGCAGCAGTTTCTCTGAATCTCTTTCTTCATACTTCTGATTCCTCATGTTGATCTGAATCAGCAGGAAGTGAATGTACATTTCAGTCAGAGTTTGAGGGATTTCTGTACTCAGATCTTCTTTCAGAAGCTTTTGAAGCACAGTGGATGAGATCCAGCAGAAGACGGGTATGTGGCACATGATGTGGAGGCTTCTTGCTCTTCTGATGTGTGAGATGATTCTGCTGGCTTGATGCTCGTCACTGATTCTCTTCCTGAAATATTCCTCCTTCTGAGATTCATTGAATCCCTGAATCTCTGTCAGACGGTTGATGTATTTGGAGGGGATCTGATTGGCTGCTGCTGGTCTGGAGGTGATCCAGATGAGAGCAGAGGGAAGCAGCTCTCCTTTCATGAGGTTTGACATCAACACACCCACTGATGAAGTCTCAGTCACATCAGAAACTTTCTGAGCATCTGAAAATTCATCTGAAAACTCTGTGATTCTGCTTTCATCCAGACCATCAAAGATGAACACAACTTTACACTCCTCATAAATCTTTGAGTCCAGATCTTGAAGTTCAGGATGAAAGTCCAGAAGAAGTCTGTGAAGACTGTACTGATGATCTTGGATCAAGTTCAGCTCTCGAAATGGAAGCACAAACATGAAATCTACATCCTGATTGGCTTTTCCCTCAGCCCAGTCCAGAATGAACTTCTGCACAGAGACGGTTTTTCCGATTCCAGCGATGCCTTTAGTTAGAACAGTCTTGATTTGGTCTTTCTCCTCACATCCTGGTTCAGGTGAGGCTTTAAAGATGTCATTGCAGTAGATTGGAGTTTCTTGTGAGTGTTGTGTTCTGGCTTTTTTCTCCATCTGTAAAACCTCATGTTCTTCATTCACTCCTTCACTCTCTCCCTCTATGATGTAGAGCTGTGTGTAGATCCTGTTCAGGAGGGTTTCATTCTCCTGGAGTTTCAGTCCTTCAAATAATCTCTCATACTTGTTCTTCATGCTGGTTTTGTGTCGGTCTTTGACTCTTTGTGTCGGTCTTTGAGGAGAATCATGGTCTCCAGTCTGATCATCTCCATACACAGTGCTGAGGAAAAAAAAAAAAAAAACAGATGGTAAAAATCTTAGAAAACAAAGAATTTAAAATATAAACTTAAAGTGTAAAGTTAATTAAAGTGTAAATCATTACAGTATTTTTCATATATTTGATGTCTTATATCTTGATTTAGAGATCAAAGTTCATTTTTCATCATTGAAATTTTGTCCATAGATTTGAGGTAGCTATAATTTAATCATCCACTAGCTACATGTTCACACTCACATTGGGTCAGAGGTCACTGGTTCATCAGGAGAATGATGCAGTGATTTGTCACTCTTCAGGAACACACAGCTGGGCTCTGGAGATGAAGCTCTCTGACTCCCTCTGCTGGAGATACAAAGAAAACATACAACAGTCACTTGAGTGCTTTGATATGCAGTCGTAGCAGGAAAAAAAAGGTCCTTGATGTTGTGAACTAAACCCTTTCGACTTTAAAGACGTGAACAGAAACTCATCAGGCACATGCACTGAACTATAGTTGGTGCTGGCATTATTAGTGATAATGATGCATATGACAGCACATGATGCAGTTTTTACCCCCTGGGATCAGCAGAGGTGCCATCACTTGCATTTTTTTCCTGATAATGGTGAAAAGAAATTAAAATACTATTTTTTTGTCATTCAGAAATAAGTAATACATCATTCAAAACTGTAAGTGGTCTACTTTTATGTGTGTACACTGACAATAACAAAACTTTGTGCTTTTTTATAATAAAGAAAACAATCAGGGTGAGCTTTCTGCCATCTCAGTCTCTGTGAACTTTCTGAAACGTTTAAAACACGGTTAAAACTGAAACTCAGTGAATACTTGCCCCACAGACATGAGAGATATGTCTTTAGAAAGCTTAACACCCACACCCACTTCCCACCATACATTCCAGCTATATCTGCAATAGAAATCAGATTTCATCTCCTTCAGCGACAATCTTCTTCACTTGATACTCTTTGATGAAGCTTCTCAATGTCGAACGAGCCCTGCAGTGGAACGAGCGATTCCTGCAAGCAAGCAGTCTGGCTCCAGCAGCCTGCTTATCAGCTCTCCCATCGAGCTGTCTCAGTGCTGCACAGAGGTCTCTTGTTTCCCTGTGGATATCCAGTGATCACTATAGTGATTTTCTGGGCTCTCCGCCGACTCTGCAGCTGAGAATATGCTCCTGCTAGTATCTGGTGAGTATAGCAGAGCTTAATTCTCTAAAAGAGCATCTTTTAGCCATCATTCTTTTCAAAACGCAGCACATCTGAGCATGTCGCTTGCTGGGTCCACCCCACAAGAAGCATTCATTGAGGACGAGTGCTCTCACAACAAGAGCAGCTCAGCGGCGCCTTCAGAGCTCAGCTGATTACAGCTCCGCTGGAATATGACATGATGTTCTTCCTTATGACTTCCCTCTGAAAGAGCTTATTTTCACTGGAGTTTGTTAAAAATGCAGAAATTCTGAGCAAGTCACTTGCCGGCTCCGCCCACACAAGCTGCATTCATTGTGGGTAGACTTCTTAAAGTTGTACAACCTAATAAATGACTATTTAAACTTTATCTGTTATTATCAATGACAGTTGACAATGACAATTAACCCTCTGGAGTCTGAGGCTGATTTGGGGCCTGGAGAAGTTTTGACATGCCCTGACATTTGTGCTTTTTTCAGTTGTTCATATACATATTAATGAAAAAGGTGTCATTACACTGTATTCAGCACAAACTAGGCTACAATAATATGTATTGCACATGTATGCACATGTTTGTGTTTTTGAAGGAATAACGTTTATGCATGGTTATTGAAAAAACAAAAAACTTAAGTCACTGAAATAAGGCTAAAAAAAGTATAGTAAATCTGTGTTTACAAGACTTCTGGGTATTGGAGGTTGTAGGCTAGAGTTTTTGCTTCAAAATTATGTAAAAATTATAATGCATACTTGTTCATATAAAACAATATATTGATTTAATTTTTGTAAGACACTTTTTGTCAAGAAACACAGTATGCGTGGACAAAAGAATTACATAATAATGACCTGAAATGACTTGCATATTAATGAGGCCTTTCAGTCAGGTAGGCTGTGAAAAAAACCTCTGTAATCATGTCTCAGCTCAATTTAAAATAATGGTATTCTATTATATTCTTTAAAATATAATGTATTTCTGTGATGTAAAGAGTCTGAATATAGGTTTTTAGTTTAAAAGCATGCACATTTGGAGAAATATTGATGGATTCTCATATGTTTATGTCAATTTTCTATACAGAGGAGTTATATTTATTCTATATTTATTGTCATCACTATGAGTGCTGGTGTTTTCAATTCATACTTGCAGCCGGAGGGTGCTCTGTACACCTTTAGTCCACAAATTATTCTAAAGAAGAAGAGGACATTTCAGGAATGGTGTTTTCAATTCATACTTGCAGCCGGAGGGCGCTCTCTGTGAAAATTTAGTCCACAAATTATTCTAAAGAAGAAGAGGACATATCGGGAACTAACGGCATGTCTTCTAGAGGTCACTAAATATGGCTTTTACATACAGATAAACACTTTTCAAGACAATAAATACATGATTGAGATGATGTATGCCTGTATTGACTCATAATTTGCCTCTGAATAGCGCTGGCTCCGTGGGCGCTATTAGTGGATAATGAGCTGAATCACGGACTTCTGACATGTCTCTTTTCATACAGATTACATAAACACAGAATGTTTGTTTTTGATTTGACTTACACGATTTAAAACCTGACATTTCAACGTGTCTTTAGACGCAAGTCTAATTTTTTTGTGATTAGTATTCACCAAGTTATAGTTCATTTTCTGAGAACTATCAGATTAAACTTTGTTCAGAGGAAGAGGACAGATCATGCATCATTTTAGTTTTCTTTATTTTGCAAAAAGCACAACATTTTGTTTTTACTCAGGGTATACGAATAAAAGAAGATATTCTATAGTTTCAATTGATATATTACTTATGTCTCTATGACAAAAAATGACAGAGTATTTTAAGTCTGTTTTGCTGCAATGTGAAAAAAAACCTGCAAAACGCGCCGGCGCGTTTTCAGACCTCAGAGTGTTAATGTGTTTCTAGTATGTTTGGTACTTCTTGGCATATTGAAATGTGTTCTTGGGAGTGAATTACAGAGAAAAGCATGCAATTTCCTGTTGCCAGGTGGCGCTATGACTAAATTAACACATGAAGTTTGGAGCAGATTGGACATAATATGCCTGAGTTACAACAACTTCCTGTTTCATGGCGAAACATCAAACTTTATCAGGCCGCCACAGACACGTCCTTCAATGAAAAATTAAATTGTGAATATCTTGAGTTAAGGCCATTAGATTAGACTGACCAAATATGATGTTGATCTGATTAAAGCTCTAGGAGGAGTACAAGGTCTGGAAATGGCAAAAATTAAAAATAACTCACTTCCTGCTGGTTTTCAGATTTTGCTCCAGAGACTTTTTTGTAGGTATTGGGCTGTTACATGTGTCTACTGAATTTCACACGAGGGGCACTTCACTGAAATATTGTAGGTGGCGCAATAGAGCCATTTTGCCATGCCCAATTGTGCAACCCATATAAGATGTAACTTTCACTTCTGACGCATATGCAAAGTTTCATGAGTTTGAGCATGTTTAGGCCCTGAAAAAAATGCGATTCATTTGGGAGAAGAAGAAAAAGCAGAATAATAATAATAAATGGAGCAATTCCAATAGGGTCCCCACATCATCGGTGGGCATCGGTGCTCAGGCCCTAATTAAAACATTTCTTTTTCCCCTGTTTTTTTCTGTGACTTCACCCTTGCAGGCTTGCTATTGGCTGATTCAGAGGCTGAGGGTGGCCATTTTGAGTTGACATCATTCTAGTCCTTAGTTCACAACACTTAAGTCAGCACTTAAGAATCAGTCTTATGTTTTACTAAAAGTTGCTTTTAGCTTCTTTATAAAAGTCTCCTACTCTTATAAAACTCTTACTCTTTATTAAGAATTTTTTGACACTTAAGTCAAAACTTAAGACTGTTCTTAAGAGCATTTCTGATAAGTTTTATACATATGGGCCCTGACTTCTATGGCGGAGTGAGTCGCTTTATAGGCAGATGCCCACCACAGCAGGAAGTGCACCCATTGGTTCATACACTTATGCTGCATCGTCATAGGTTCATGCAGTTGCAGCTTGTCTAGCCAATTAGCTCACACACAGCCCAGCTCGGCTTCTGGCTTGTGTTGTTGAATTTAAGCTTCAGAAAATGAGAAAAAGGAGTTTTCCCCATAGCGTCTTTGACGCAGTACGTTTGTAACAGAGTATAATTTTCTGAAACATACATAACATGGTTTTAGTGCTCAATAATGCTCAAATCTCATTATGTGTCACACCACACTATGTATAAAAAAAAAAAAACATTTATAGTTTGTTAAATTCAAATTTCACCTGCTATCAATCCTTTCAGTTACAATTTGATGAATTGTTTTCATATCTGATACACATTGTGTATGAAACAAAGTGTACTCTATTCTTCTCCCAGTTCACAGGCCACTTACTTTTATGTATTTCAGGGACAACTGATGTAAATCCAACAGACACTTTGGATTTGGATTTCTTTGCTGGAGAAGGACATTCCTGCATCTCCTAGACTTTACCGTTTCACCTTGAATTTTGCTTTATTTCAGACGTTGTCCCACCTGAGCCTCATTTTGAATTTCAATATAGCAGATGAAATCAGGCCATTGTCTGTAATACTGGGTAGAGTCTCACCTGGGGTCAGAGGTCACTGCTTCATCACTGAGATCAGGAGGATGATGCAGTGGTTTGTCACTCTTCAGAGACACACAGCTGGGTTCTGGAGATGAAGATCTCGGAGTCTCCTGCATCATTTTAGATGCAACGTTCTGTTGCATCTACACCTGGCCTGTATATAGAAATACATAAAACATGACAATAGATCCATAATCTCTTCTTTATAAATGCACAAAAGACAATTTCACTGGGTAAAATAATAATAAATTACCTTTTCACTTTAACCGCAGTGTGAAACATTCCTCTGATTTAGTCAAACAATGTGTGCGATGGTCAGGCAAACATGACTCCTGTTGCTTTGCTAGTAAAACTAAAAAATAAAGAGATGAGTTTATGTGAGTTCAGACTGCAGTAGCTTGAGTTCTTCCCCTCGTCCACATTTACACAGTAAAGAAACAAACATTCTCAGGTTTATAATGCATGACATGGATGTTTCACCATTGATTATTTCTCATGAGGGCAGAATCCACATCCAATTTTCATTTGTATTTTTTTTTGCAAAAAAAAAAAAAAAAACAGGCTTGAAAACTTTCAGCTGTTCACCCATTAGCAAAATCTATGCAATGGAATATTTTAAACAAGATCTGCATATTTTGTGGGATTAAATGAAAAACTTTGTTATTGAAGACAAAAAAAAAAAACACTCCTTTCCAAGTCAAAAATATATGTATATACATGTGTGTGTTTGTGTGTATGTATGCGTGTATATATTTATATTATATATGTATTAAATGGAAAATATATTAACCTGACAATATATTAAACTGACAAAGAATGATAACAAAAAGCTTACACAACAACTCTTGCTTACTGATATGAACAAGTGATTTATCTTTCATCTAAAGCCACATGAAGCAATTTTGGATTTAGAATCACACTTTTCACATTTCTGTAGTTCTCAGAACTGATATAATTTTGGCTGGGTAAACATAGATACTGTTTAGTGGAAGTAAAGTGGTAATAGCGGTGAACTACAGCAAATATAACTGTGTGCTCTCATTTTCCCCAGCAGCTACAGCTCCATAATGCGCTGTGAAGTCATCAATAAAAAATTAAGAGCAGCTTCTTAACACAAAATAGTTGTTGGTGGTGGTGGTGTGTGTGTGTATGTGTTACATTTGTTTTCACGATATGTAGCCTATGGACAAAAAGACAAATATGAAATATAATAAATATAGGCTAATAAAACTGTTATTCCTATTTGACATGTGACAACACCTAATAACAGTATCACCGTCGGGGGGCTTTTTAGTTTTCCTTAGCTTATAAATGGCCATGCATATTTTATCTCTTAAATTAAACATAGCACTAGAACTTTTATGAACACAGTGAACATTATTATATGCCACAGTTTACTTGCTGTCCTCACTTTTTCTGTCTTTCCTTCCTTTCCGTCATTGTCCTGCATGGTTAGCCATCTTTAATGTGTGGTACTGCACCTATATAATATTGTTTCAAAACAATAAACAAATAAAATAAAATAAAATAATCCAGATTTCCTTTGGGAGAGGGACAAAAAAAAATAGCTATGTGGTTTCTTATCACAATCAGTCATGGTGGCAAAACAGTCCTCTGCTCAGATGGCTAGAGAATGCCCTTTTTTGAAAAACAACAGTATATTTTAAATACTTGTTTAATTGCATCTTTTTTTTATAAATGAAGGCCAGTATCATTTATACTAATACTGGTACTGATGTTTCTATGAAAATAGTGAAATTTATATTTTTTACATTATATACATTCACATTACAGTATAACGGTGATCAATTTCAACATTTATTAGACTTTAAAAAATAACTTTTAAGACAATTAAACAATTAAAAATTGTTCTAAACACCAAATTAGGGTCTTTGGCTTGTAACAAGAATCCTTTTTGGTGCTGAATAAAGCCCCTTTTTATATGGTTCTATAAAGAACTGTACAGTTTATTTTCATTATTCAGTATCTTTATATCATTATTACAATCTGAATGGTAAAGAAATGATTTATCTTTTTAAGAAATAAATCATTTATATAATATATACATATGTATAGAATTTGCTATATATATATATATATTAAATACTATTTATTCTATTAGAATTTCCAGAATAGTTTCACATTCCACCCTGTTAGGTCTATAAATCTAACAGGGTGGAAAATTGAGCTAAGTTAGCCATAGCTCTTTGAGTGATCAACATTAAGCTAGCTAACCTTCTACAGATAAACAGAACTTTTATAACTATGTCAGATTTGTTTTTACATTTTTTTGATAGGACAAACATTCTCCATAATATAGCCTAACAGGGTGGAACTTTAAGGGTGGGATAAGTAGGATAACATTTCAAAAACTAAAAAAAAAAGTTAGGAGTGAGAGTTGAAGCTAACCTCAGCTTGTACAGTTGAATTCCAGCAGGAAAAAGAAATGATGTCACTTCTTGAAAATGGTCACAATGAAATTGCTGTCGGTTTTGGAAGGCGAGAAAGTAGGCTACATACTAACAGGGTGGAAGATGACTTCATTGAGGAAAATTAAAAAAAAAAAAAAAACTATATTTTATATCTATGATTAGAGGCAGTTTAGCCTAGTCTATAACATCATTTAAAAATATTTTGAGGTTATCATCATTTCATGGTTTATATTTCTTGTGAAAGTTGATTACTTTGCACTGAGGACATGATAAAATTTAATGCATACATCAATAAAAAGGTGTGTAAAATACAAAATAGTTTTTAAAAATCTATTATCTCTGTTTAAGTGATAAAGAAGACCTAAATATACAATTTAAGCCAGTTCTTAAAAAATGTGCCTCATTTTATAAATAATGAGTAAATAAATCATCGAGACAGTAAAAGTCGCTGCATAACAGGAATGACCCGTATATTAAACATAGAACTTTTATTATCTTTGTAATTATTTTATTTTGTAAATATTCGTGGCTTAAACAGTTGGGAAATTTACTGTAATGCAGTTCTGTGAATGTTTTGAAAAACTTAAATTAAACGAAAATTATTGTTGCCTTTTCAATATCATTTCTGTTTTTTTCCCCCTGCGTTTCAACTGACGTGATCATCGTTTCATTAACCGACAAGATTATATTAAATTAGAATTAAACGAAATTAGAATTGATAAATGTCTGTGAATCATTAAAAAAAAATCCCAGAGGTTTAGTTTTAGCCTACATGAACAAATAGCAGAATAAACAACAGAACATGAGGATTCATCATCATCATCATAACGCACCTGTCGCGCTTCTGTGAACGGAGAAAAAAAGGATTAAATTATGTGTTTCCGTTTTCTATCCGTGACCCGAAAAAATGAAAATCGAGTCAAAAACTCGTTTTTTCCGTTTTTTTTTTTAACAAACGAAAAAACGGGAAACGACCGTTTTCTCGTTTCTGCGGATTTCATTTCAGATTGGAAAACAAACTATCAAAACGTACACGGACCCTTTGACTATCTTTGTGTACTAAAAAAGAAAGGTGGTTTAGTGGCCATTCTGTTTTGCAAACAAACCCGAGCCAACAAATGAGCCAAAGATACATGGATCTAACAACATGCGATAATAATAATAGGACATGAAATCAGGAGCAAATAACTGACCGTAAAGTGGTAATATTTGTGAGAGTCTCCGAGATGGCGTCTTCTCATCCATGAAGTTTAAACTTTTGCTTTCGATCCAGAGTGTTTCCTGAAGGAGAGAGTCGTGCAGAACTCACGTGACCCGGACGAGTTATTACACCGCTGAGCGGCGAGTCAAAGCGAACTTTATGAATGAATTTGTCCTTCACGTCAGAAATAGTGCAGAAGAATAATTTAGAAGCGTGTAAGAAATACGCGAACTTCACTTACCATACACTGCATCAACACAACAGTGTCGTGTTTTCTAGTTTTTAGAGTGAGTAAAAAGCACACAAACACCTGTGGACTCTACACTAGCCTTGCATTTATTCTACTCCCTGACAACGCCCCCTCATGGTCGGAACAGTATTCAGTGTTCAAAGCATATAATGCATTATGTAGTTTTACTACATAGAATATCCCACAAACAGGAGCTATTACCAGCACTGATCCTTGCCGTTTTTCTACAAGAAAACGAAAGTATCACATTGGGTTCCCACGTCCATTTGTTGACTCTAATTCACCGTTCAAATTAAATCTACCACTATAATGATCTTACATGAAACAAAATAACAAAGATATATTACTCTCTGTTACTATGATAAAAGTTACTATAACGTTTTTTAAAGTCGTTTATCATGAAGAAAAAGTTCCCTCAGAAAAGCTCCTGTCAGACTCCCGCACGCGCTGCGTGATTGACGTTTAACGGTTTCTGCTCGAGGGAGAGTCCTGCACACATTTAAAAATACTCTCATTTATAAAGAATAATGTTATTGATAATGTTATTGTTTTTAGGGTCTTGTTGTATAATTGGGAACAACAGTATTTTCAGTAGATTTCTGAAACCTTAATGCAGCTTTTTAAATCCTAAAAATAAAAACTAAACTTAAACCTTGGCCTGGTTTTGTTTTCTTATTATCTTAAACTGACATTTGGCATTTTATTGTTAGGCCCTATTATATTGTTAGTGGTTAAGTACCTATTATGAATTTTAAGAAAGGGCAGAGCCATCTGCTGATTGGCTGATCTTTATTTCACTCTCTCCAATAAGAATCCCTTTCAAGCTCTTTGATGAATATAATGTGAGCAGGAGGAAAAGATTGAAACTAAACTTTGTTCACAGAAACTGTCCTGATCACATTATATTAAATAATAATAATCACTGAAACCAAATGTTCAAATACAGCCAAAAAGAAAAGCATGAACACTGGTTCAAATGCCTTGAAGAACTCAAAAAGAAGATACAACTTTGCTCTGAAATCACTTCAGAACAATTTAAATTAAACTCACATTATTAGAAATGTGCCTGTTTTTATAAAGCCAGACTGAAATTCATTAATTTTCTGTAATCTTTGGGGGGAAATCTGAGCTAGAATTTGGTAATCAGTGTTCAGTAAACAGATTGGAGGGCAGTTTTCATTAAGAAGCAGATCCTTCTTGGGTTCTGGATCCGAGTAATCACATCTGTGTCAGTCTAGACTAGAGGAAGAGAGGTTCTCATAATCATAAACTGAAGGATTCAGAGAACGCCTCTTAAACTCTGCTGTAATTCCATCATTACTGGAGACTTGATGATTTAAGATGATTCATGGAATCAACGAGTCTCAAAATGAGGATGAACCTAGAGGCGTATAACAACTTACAGACATTATAGCAACAATTATTAGTCATCTTGTGGTCGTCCATGATGATATCATCAGCACTGAGTTCAGAAATGCTGTAATAACAAGAGTTAGACGTCTCTAACCTGAAGAATCAAGCAGAGTTTTGTTCGTCTTTCTCCTCCTAAATCACACAGTGAGTCTGCAGCTTTACTTCTGTAAATATCATCAAGCTGGTTTTGTTGTTTATGAAGCAAAGATGAGAGATTTCCAGGAGTCTGTGAGTAAAAGAGCAGAAGTTTCATTAATTACCGCCTCTTCCTCAGCTTTACTCGCATAGTTTCTCATGAATTTACCAATATCATATTATACTAACTCCCATTTATTACTAAAAGAGGTTTCCTTTACAGCTTTATTAACAATAATGGACAAAATAATTCATTTTAAGCAGCATTATGAGACACAAGAGAGCTATTGAACTTCCAATATGATGGTTTAATAGAATTCAAAGTGGTTACAGAGAGTTTAGTTTTTATTTAGACACTCTTACAGTCAGTTAGAAGAAGTTGGAAGAATATAAATTAAAGTACTGTGAATATCAATAGATTCTGAGATCAGCTCAAAGTCTGTATGAGATAAATGAGAAATAAATAAATAAATAAATGTGATTTCAGCAGTTTGACACGCGATCCGAATCATGACTTGACACAAAAGATTCATAACGCTCCGAAGCTTCCTGAAGCAGTGTTTTGAAATCGGCCATCACTAAATAAGTCATTATCTTTTTCTTTTTTTTTTCACCAAAAATATTTTCTTGTCTCTTTATAATATTATTAATATTGAACCACTGTACTCACATGAACTGATTTAAATATGTTTTTAGTACAATCTTGAGAGAGGAAATGTCATTGCTGGCTATGCAGGCCTCACTGAGCCATCGGATTTCATAAAAAATATCTTAATTAGTGTTCTGAAATTGAACAAAGGTCTTACGGGTGTGGAGCAACATGAGGGTGAGGAATTAATGACAGAATTTTTAATTTTTGGGTGAACTAACCCTTTAAGGGTGAAGTCGGGTGAAGGGGATAATTTCATTGCATGAACGCCCACAAATTCAGAAACGCCCACTTTTGTTCCACATGACTGTATGATCCTTTCCGCAGTTATCTTTTACTAAACAGATCTCCCTTCCCCATTAATTACCATAGCATTTATTTTTCCTACTATGATTACTTCTTGTGTGGGGTTGTTTTTTAATCTTAAAGATGTTTGTTTTGAATTGTGCGTTGTGGATTGTATGTATGTATTGTTATGTTGTATTGTATGAGAGCCTTTCATCTTAAGAAAAATTTCTATCATTGCTGACAGACAATAAAGATTCTCTGAACTCTGATGGGGGCGAGATCTGTTTGGGTACTGACATTCTTCTAAATATCTTCCTTTGTGTTCAGCAGAACAAAGAAATTCATACAGATTTGGAGCAACTTACAGGAAAGTAAATGATGACAGAAATGAGACTGTCTTGATGTGTCTGACAATTGCGACCTCCAGAGGACGCAGACTCTGAAATAAGACACAGCTACAATCATAAACAGTCCAGTCAAATGTCAGAATAGTGTGAGTTGATGTCAGTGTTTCATGAACATCTCCCTCTGGCAGCACGTCACATTTTGCCATCTTTGATATCAACTATAGTCAGTGTCACTATGGGTGAATGAATAACACACTATACATGTCATTTCTGAGTCTTGAATTTTCATTCTAGCACATCTGCATTCAGACATAATGTTTTATACATACATTTTATTGAAGATTTACAAAATTTATCTGGCTAGTAAATCTGAAGAACTGACTTTAAAACCAAAACAAAACAAAAAAGGACATGGAGAGTTTAATGCACAACACCAACAGCCACAAAGAGTTTCTTATGTGATGCCCCAATTGTTGGTCAGTCACAATTGATGTATTTAATATATCTTCTGTATGTGAAAATACATTGAAGGAATGGTGGTTCTGCCAGACCAGTAGAGGGCGCGATGTGAGTGCAGTGTGTTGTTATGGGTCTGCTGCGTTGATCGTCATAACAAGACCGGGGGGGTATTCCAGAAAGCAGGGTTAACTTACTGTCACATATACCCTGAACTCTTGGTTGATTAACCCAAACCTTGCTTACTCGAGGTATGCTGGTTCCAAAAATGCGTCCGAGAGTAAGTTCAGCCAACCCAGAGTATGTTCCCGGTTAACACACAAGACATTCTCAACAGAGCGACGAATCGATGATTCACCATGGAAACAGACGCTAAGAAAATGCGCGCCATTCTACTTTATTCTTCTTCTTTTGTTTAATGGCGATTTACATAACCTCCTTGGTGCACATCACCACCTATTGGTTGGTTGTGCAATCATTTTTTAATCTTAATATTGTTTGTTTGATGCTAATTATTTAATATATATCACATATATGATATGTATTTTATTATAGAAATTATAGCATAGAAAATGTCCTGTTTTAAAGGATAAAAAGCAGATCCATGTGTGAGATGACAATAAAATAAATTAATATATTAGAATTGAATAAACATTTATATATTGTATAATATAACATTGTGTATATAACTGTAACTATATAACAAATTTAGATACATTAATATAAACATATTGATAATATAACATGCATCTGATATCCTCTTAAGCTAACTAACCCTTGAACATAACCTGCTCCGGAGCATTATTAAATGAATTCGCGATGTTCACCCGCGATTGGATGCTATATATGTCCTGTTGCAGTGTTGATTGAAGGTGAATATGTTTAAATGTGTCTTTATATCAAGTAATTATAATGTTTAATTCACTTTAAAACGCTTGTGAAAGGTCTTAAATGGGTAAAACCTACAGAAACTCAATGTTTGAATACATGTGTGATATTGTTTAGTTGATTTGGATTGTGAGAAAGCACAAAGTCATGTAACACTGAACAGCATTTTGAATATGCAAATGAGTTACACAGTGATTGGCTGATGGACCAATCTTCATGAAAACGCTGTGTAATTGCAAGAAAGAGACTGAAACAGTGAAGATTTGCATAAAAAAACGATTTATTGTGACATAATGGATATTTTTGACATTTCTGTTTGTTCTAATGTGAATGTTTTGGGAAAATATATAACCCAGCAAGACCGGAGCTGATCACACGCACATTGTTGTCTTGTCTTTATTCCACCATTCCACAGATTGCTGGGAACACTTAACTGTCAGCTGATACGGAGATCCCGTACCCGCTACAGTTCTTGGGGGCTCGTCCGGGATGGCGCCACCTGCTGGAGGAGTGGAGCTTATCCAAAAGAATCCGAAGACCAGCTTACTGTGAATCCCTGAATGGAATCCTTGCTGTTGTTTGACTGTTTTTAACGGTGGTATTGGAGGTCAGTACAATGGCAAATGAGAGGAGAAACCTGGTGAGGGAGATTAGAAAAGCCCTCTGTGAACTGTCTGCTGATGAACTCTTCTTTATCACTAAAAACATCGAACAAATCGACGAGAGTGAGGACTCACAAGTAGAACTGGGGGATGAAGAGGGATGTTTTGATTTTGTAAGTGGGTTTTTGTGTTGTAAGAACCTGTTGGGAACAGAAGATGAGGGAATGGCTGTGTTACTTGATCTACGAGACAAAATTACACAAATTACTCTGTCCCAGCACATAACAGCACAAAGAGACAAAACACCTGTCACAAGTGCAGCTCAAGCTCAGGTCCATTCTGATCGCACAACATCTGACACAAACACAAATACTAGTCACACCCTCACATACACTGTAGACACTGAATACCAGCAGATGTTGAAAATGTACGAAGAGCTTGGCCGAAAGATTCAAGCTAAGAGTCCTTACGCTACCCCCCCACAGCCCAGCTCTATCCCACTCCCTCTTCAGACTTACCCTACTCCACACAATACTGATGATCAGGTGTTCAGGAGAGAACTCACGGAGAGAGTTCAAAGTCCATGGAGGTCAGATTGGTGACTCCACTTCCGAGATCAGCTTTAACAGCTTATGCCGACAAATTGAAGAGGGCCTACAAGAACATTTCAGCGAGAGTGAAATTATTAGAGGGGTCCTAAAAAGGCAAGGCAAGGCAATTTTATTTGTATAGCACATTTCATACACAATGGTAATTCAAAGTGCTTTACATAAAAAAGAATAATAAAAATAGAACATAAGGAATAGAAATAACAGTAAAAACAGAGAATTTTGCTATCTGGATGGAAGAGCTAGGAAGTCTCAGGGAGTTTGTTGTTGTTGTTGTCGTCCATCAGAGTTGGATCTAAACGGATCTATTCATCAGAGCAGATCAGAATGGATCTTCCTCATCCAACAGGACTGCTACCTGTTAGGGCACTTCAAACTGATAAACATAGTTTCAATCTCCCCTTTTGCCAAGACACCTCAAACTGCACCACACAGCCCTAATCCCCCTTCCGGAGATATCTTACCTATGGAACGCATTTCAAATTTCCCCTTTGGAAATTTCCCCCTTTGGAAAGTGTCCTGACTGTAATCCAGAGATATCTTAACCATGCACTACAGCTTAAATTTCCCCATGGTTTGTCAAATTTACCAAATTTTAACCTAATCAATTTCTTCCTAATTCTCCCAGCTCTTTCAACCAGACAGCAATAATGCATTAAAAGTCAGAATAACAAGATGATACATAAAAGATATAAAATACATTAAAAATGAAATAAAAACAGGAAAAGGAATTAAAAGAATAAAAAGATAATACGTATACAATAAAGTGCAAACAGTTTGGACATAGCACAGTGCTCAATCAGCAAATGCATAGATAAAAAGATGTGTTTTGAGTCTGGATTTGAATGTGGCTACTGTTGGAGCACACCTGATCTCTTCTGGAAGCTGGTTCCAGCTGCGGCTGGCATAAAAGCTAAAAGCAGACTCTCCTTGCTTTGAGTGAACCCTGGATATTTCTAAATGACTTGATCCTGATGATCTGAGTGATCTGTTAGGTTTATATTCTATGAGCATATCTGAAATTTATTGAGGTCCTAGGCCATTGAGTGATTTATAAACAAGCAACAGTACTTTAAAATCAATTCTAAATGCAACTGGAAGCCAGTGCAAGGACCTGAGGACTGGTGTGATGTGTTCATGTTTTCGGGTTCTGCTCAGAATCCTGGCAGCAGCGTTCTGTACGAGCTGCAGCTGTCTTATGGTCTTTTTGGGAAGACCAGTGAGGAGCCCATTACAATAATCCACCCGGCTGGTGATGAAAGCATGAACAAGTTTCTCTAAGTCTTGACTGGAGACAAAGCATCTAATTCTTGCAATATTTTTGAGATTATAATACGCTGATTTAGTTATTGTCTTTACATGGCTACTGAAACTCAGGTCTGACTCCAAAATCACACCAAGATTCCTGACTTTAATTGTTTGACCCCTAGAGTGAAGGTACATGTTCACTTTGAGAACTTCATCTTTGTTTCCAAATGCAATGACTTCAGTTTTGTCTTTGTTTAACTGAAGGAAGTTTAGACACATCCAATTTTTAATTTCATCAATGCACTGGCACAGGGAGTCAGTGGGGCTGTAGTCGTTAGGTGATAGGGCTAGGTAAATCTGGGTGTCATCTGCATAGCTGTGATATGCAATTTGGTTCTTTCTCATTATTTGGCTCAGTGGCAGCATATATAGGTTGAACAGGAGGGGTGTGAGTATTGAACCTTGAGGGACTCCGCATATCATGGATGTCCACTCAGACTTATGGTCACCGATACTCACATAATAACCTCTCCCTTCTAAGTATGACCTGAACCATTTTAGGACCATCCCAGAAAGCCCAACCCAGTTTTCCAGCCTGTCAAGAAGAATGTTGTGATCGACAGTGTCAAACGCAGCACTGAGGTCAAGTAGAACCGGCACTGATAATTTACCTGTATCTGTGTTAAATCAAATATCATTTATTATCTTTATGAGTGCTGTCTCTGTGCTGTGATGCGGTCGGAGACCAGATTGAAAGTTATCAAAGTATCCATTCAAGCTTAAGAACTTGTTCAGCTGATTGACAACAACTTTTTCAATGATCTTGCCTATGAAAGGAAGATTTGAGATTGGCCTGTAGTTGCTCAATATGGTGTTATCCAGATTGCTCTTTTTCAGGAGGGGCTTAACAATTGCAGTTTTCAGGGATTTTGGAAAAGTCCCAGAGAGAAGTGAGGCATTTACCACTTCTAGGAGATCTGCTTCTAAACAGTTAAACACTCTTTTGAAAAAAGATGTGGGAAGTGTGTCAAGGGCGCAGGTTGATGTTTTAAGGTGCTGTACTGTTTCTTCCAAAATTTTACCATCAATTGCTTCGAAATCAGACATAATAGCTGCTTTCTGAGGTTGTGATCTGATCTGTTTTACCCCAGTGCAGCTCAAGGATGTGCTGATCGCCTTTCTGATATTATTAATTTTCTCAGAGAAGAAGGCAGCAAACTCACAGCATTTGCTGCCTGAGAGCATTTCACTGGGAATCTGACTTGGGGGGTTTGTTAGTCTCTCTACTGTAGCAAAAAGAGTGCGGGTGTTGTTTAAGTTTCTGTTTATAATATTTGAGAAGAAGGTCTGTCTAGCTTTGCCTAATTCCACATTGAAAGCATGAAGAATATCTTTATAGATGTTATAATGGATTTCAAGTTTTGTCTTTCGCCACATGCGCTCAGCTTTTCTGCATTGTCTTTTCATATTTTGCACTGCTGTTGAGTTTCTCCATGGTGCTTTTTGTCTGCCACTTTTCTTCCTGACTTTCACAGGAGCAATGTTATCAATAACATTCTGTACTTTTGAGTTAAAAGAATCAAGGAGAAAATCAACAGAGTCTGCAGATATGCTTGGTGTTAAAGATATAGCCTTCATAAACAGTGCACTAGTGTTCTCATTTAAGCATCGCTTTTTGACCGAGACAGATCTAGCTTCAACAGTCGGACAGATCAATATTTCAAAGAAAATACAGAAATGATCAGATAGCGCTACATCCTTAATGACAATGGATGAAATGTTTAGACCCTTACTGATAATTAAATCTAGAGTGTGTCCACGATTGTGTGTAGGTCCATGTACATGCTGAGTCAGATCAAAAGTATTCAAAACAGTTATGATTTCTTTTGCCATATTGGATTCTGCATTTTCTATGTGGATGTTAAAGTCCCCAGTAATAGCAAAACAGTCAAACTCAGAGGAAATTGCTGATAACAGTTCTGTAAAGTCCTCCACAAAGGCTGGAGAGTATTTTGGAGGCCTGTAGATAACTATAAGTAGAATGCGAGGAGCACCTTTTAATACAATACCCAAGTATTCGAAAGACAAGTAATCACCAAATGACACTTGCTTGCATTGATAGACATCTTTAAATGGAGCAGCTACACCTCCACCTCTCCTAACAGCTCTGCAGACACTCATAAAAGTAAAGTTAGGAGGGGCTGTTTCATTCAGGATTGTTGCACTGCAACTGTCTTCAAGCCATGTTTCATTTAGAAGCATAAAATCTAGGTTGTTTGTGGTTATTAAGTCATTGACTAGAAGTGATTTATTTTTAAGTGAGCGGATGTTTAGAAGTGCTAACTTAACAGTCTTACTTTCTGTCTCTACAGTAATCTTAGTTTGACGTGTAATAGGTAGCAGATTAAATGGGTTTGCCAAACGGTTTGAGAAGGCCTTAGGCTTTCTATAACGTAATAAAACAGAAATAGAGAAAGCTGCAGGCACACTGGGTTCCCGCTTGTTCTGTAAACATTTGATAAAGTCACTTATCATAGCGGGGACCCGACACACATCACTGAGAGCTGTTATCGGTCGTTTTTAATTCACCTAGAACAGTTGAAGGAGGGTGAGGGCGCTGGCGTTGTGGCAGGGGCCGAAGAGCTCTCGCAGGAGGAGGGGGAGGGTGAGCTGGGCCCACAGGCTTTGGTGGTTTCGGGGCTTGACGCTTTTTTGTTGATATCTGGGGGCTCGCAGCAAAAGAGTGGGAGAGTTTGGTTCCAGCATACACCAGTTCCTCCATTTTCTCTGAGAAGCACAGAAGAGGGGATGCTGGAGAGAGGGATAACGTGTCCAGTGAGAGGGGCTGTTGCTCTGGTGTTACCAGAGGCTGTAATATGTTGTCCTGGCTTCCCTGGCTGTTTTCCCGAAAGTCGTCCTTGGGTGCTGAATTTTGGAGCAGTTCTAACACGTCACTGTCTCTCGGTGAGCTCTGTGGACAGGGCTCAGTCAGGATTGTGTGCGTGAGCAGTGGTTGTTGTGGCAGCGTGGTGTTATCATTGACCTTGTGGGATGTGTCAACCACGTCCATTCAGGTGCTGAAATGAAGTCCTGAGGTCAGTTGTACTCTGTCCAGGTGTGTTTGTGCCATTCAGATTGGCACACACTGCTGAAGGATGATGGAGGCAGAAGTAGATATTGTCCTTTAGCACTCTTGAGCCCAGTTTGTTTGGGTGCAGGCCATCATGAGTGAACAGTAGTCACTGATTCCAGAACAGATTGAAGTTGTCGATGAAATTCAGTCCTTTTAAGTTGCAGGTTTTTTGCAGCCATGTGTTAAGTCCAAGCAACCGTGTAAATCTATTTGTTCCTCTTGCTGGGAGTGGTCCACTGATGAACGACTGAACTTTTAGTCTTTTAAGCATTTCAGAAAGTTCATTGAAATCCCTCTTAAGGAGTTCTGACTGCTCCTTCCGAATATCATTCTTCCCCACATGAATGATTAGTCGATTTGCAGTTTTATATTTCATCAGAATGCTCTTAAGTTCCCTGTTTACATCAGAAACTGTTGCTTGTGGAAGGCAGCATGTAGTTGTATCCCTGCTGCTAATGTTTCTGATAATAGAGTCACCCACTATCAGAGTCCTGGGCTCGGCTGCTCTCTGAGCTGAGTGCTGCTGACTGTTCAACCTTGAGCCGCAGTTAGCATCGGTGTTAGCTGCTGGCTGATTTGATCTGTGTCCGATCATGTTTGGGGATTCCTCACCCACATTAGATTCCTCACCCACATTCATTAACACTTCAAATCTGTTCTCCAGATGTATTGGCGGTGGTAGGGAGCTGGTGTTTGGGGTAGAGGATGCTACTGCATTAATGTGTGATACTCGTGACAATCTGATGTCTCGAGTGCCTTTGGGTCTCGCTCCCTGTGTGTGCCATCGATTAATATGCTGATCAGTTCCGGCACTGAGTACGGTCTGTTTAGGGGCATTAGATTCATGGGACTCACCGACTGTGGGCTGAGGACGTCCATGATGAAGCTCTGTTGTGTGTTCCTTCAGGTTTGGTAGTCCCGCAAGTAACTTTGTTTCAAGAACTGCAATCCTTTGTAGAAGTCTGTGGCAGTTTGTGCAGCAGGTAGATTCTTCAACCAGAGGAGGCATATTATTTCTAATCCTTTTGGATGTAGGCAGCTGTGTTTTCCCTTCTCCGGAATGTAAGCTGATGGCTGCCGTCAGTGGGAGGCTGGTTGGATAAAAATTCCCCCTTTTGTAGCAATTCTTCCAGTTAAAAAGATTGTTGTTGCCAAGATTTGTCGTTTGAGCACTGTTGATTTGCTGAAGTTAAAATTAGGAGATAAAATATAAAAGCAATAGAGCAAAGCGCGGAGCTGTAAGCAAGAGCGTCCGAACAGTAGCGAAGCAGGAAGTATAACGGACGCGATGGCGGAATCTACACATCTCAGTTCTTCAACAGCCATCATTGTTGTAAACTAATTGACCTTTTGCAAAGACTCGCCCCCCTTAGTTACTGTTGCTTTGTCCGACAAGCCGTGGCGCTGTCATGCCACACAGAGTGGAAAATACATCGCGGAGCAAAGAAGAAACTGACAACACATCGACAGACGAGACAGAGCAGGTTACTTATGATATTAAACAAAGTCCCAGCTTTCAAACTGTGTAGTTATTAAAAAAATTCAAACAATAAAAACCGTTTTGTGGCTCTTTAATGTGTTGTGACCATGATTGTGACAGATTGCTGTAGCGCCTTAGCTCGAGGCTCGTGAACCGATCATCTCTTCCTACTAGTCCATTTATAGCATCAAATATACATGAATGAACATGAGAATGAATGTTGTTTCAAACGCGGAAAGACGTCAATATGCACAATTTTTCAAGTTTAACTCCACCGATGTAAATCTTCTAACTCCTGACTGCTTTGTTGGACAAAATGGCGGATGCGGCGTTCTGATTGGTTAGATCGCTTGTCAATCAAACTCCCCAAGCTCTCTTTGATGACGTGGGTGGTTATGTAACCGCAGATAGCCTGTCCATCATCGATTAAAGCCCGCCCTGGCAATTTGATTGGCTCGGCCTTCTGGGAGCCGAGCATAATTACTCCACAATGGATCGAGTCCAGACCAAACTTCCCGTCCAAAAAATGTTGTGGGCGGGGTTCATTTTTGTACATTTTGAACAAAAAAAAGGTGCGGACTGCAGCTTTAAAGGATTTGTACGATGACTGACAATCTTTTATATGTAAATTACATTAATTAGGTGTCATTTACAATCTGGAGAACTGAAACCATTCAACTGCGCGCAAGTTCAAGATCATTCGTGATTTATAGATTTCACATCTGTAAGAGAGCCGTACGCTAATTTTCTGTGTGAACGTTCATTCTATCAATCACTCGTACGCACATCGGAGAAATGATCATCAGGATCAAGTCACTTAGAAATACCAACCCTTATGGAAAGATATTTTATTTCCCTTTATATGAATGATCAATATATTATATGATTTAACAGTATATTTGAAAATATACAGAAAAATATATTGCTGAATATATTACAATATATTGAATAATACATAAGGCATTGCCGCTTTCATATATTGAAAAATATGTGATAATATATTTACTAATATATCATATTGTATGTAATTTTATATTCATTAATATATTTCATAATATAGATTTATATGTGATCAGATATGGTACTGCATGGTAATTTATTAACACATTTCTTATATTTTATAATTATTTACATTTTAAATGTTTCATATTTTCATCACTGTGCTATAGCATGCACAGCCGCTACTGTTTATATAAAGTAATTATAGTCTTAACCCTTAAATGCATACCTCGGGTCTTTTGTGACCGGGGACGTCATTCACTACCCTCCTCCTCGTTCATTTTTTAAAGTTAGACATCAACCTTTTTGGTATTCCTCAATTAATTCATTATAAAGAATATAACAAGAAAAAAATCATAAAATTATAAAAGAATGCCTATTTTTGTATTAATTTTTTGTAAAAATTGTATAGGGTCACAAACGACCCGAGGTGTGTATGAGTGTACATATATTTTTCTGCACAACAATAATTGAATCTTAGATGACGGAATAAGTGCGATTCACCTTTATTCCACAAGGTGGCAGTGTCTGATAAACAATGCTGAAGTGACGACTCATTCAGACAGAAAACGAAATAATAAGAAAAACATGAAATGGCTCAGTGATTTACTGCAGAGTAAGTACTGAACGCAGTGAAATATGACTGTAACTCTTACTGGATGGATCTGGTGAAGCTGTTAGCGATCAAAATATTGATTTTGAAGATGTTGAAAATGGAATAGTTTTGAGAATACGTTTGAGATCGCGAATGGGCTCATATTCATGACCTCAAACATAAAACTAGCCCATTGTTTGCTGAATTTACTGGGAAATGAGCTCTGACGAGGACAGTGATGATGGCATAAAACATCTGCTCAGAATGAGCCCTTTCAAGCTCCAAAAGGTAACAAAATATGCTTTATTTTATTCTTCTGTAATTGTTACTCTAATATCAGAGGAGTTTTACATTATCTCGACAGGTGAGATCCTTCCATGTTAGATATAGTTCCGGGTCGATAAAGACCCAAATATGTAAGAATGATTGGCGAAACAGTCATGCACTTAAGGGTTAATGGTGTTCAGCCAATCATAAACCTAACCACAAGCTCTACTTTTCAGCACAATGATGACCCCAAAAACTCACACAGACCAGAAAACCTTTTAAATTCCAAAATAATAGAACATTAAACACTAACAGGTCTCCCCCTATATCAATATTGAGAAAAAACACAGGAAATAGCACTTAATTTTAAGATTTACTCTCCTTTAACAGTCAAAAGCAAAGCATGCTGGGAACTAGAAGTCTGTTGTAATCACTGATTGTAATTCATTCCATGAATGTGTGTATATGTGGGTGTGAACAATACATTCACATTTATATGGGAACATGTATGTGCAACATATGTACATAATAAAGGATTAAAATGTATGAATGTAATGCTATTTTTGTCTTCATTTATAAATATCACATATGTATCAATATATAGCCATAAATGAATCTCTATTTACTATCATTCCTTGTTGTTTATATTGTTAGTTTATTACTGACTCTGATGATGTTTGCACTGTGAAGAGAGAAAAAACAATGAGACTTTATGTTCATCAATTTATCCTGAAAAAAGCACTGCATCGTGTTTCAACACTTCATAAAGCATAAATCTATTGAACTATTGACTAAATCATATCAGAATTACTTCTGAAGGATCATGTGTCAGGGTTCTGTCACTTCTGTCTAGTTTATTTCTTGGTTTTGTGACACTCCCGTGTTTGTCCTGTCCTTGTGTGAGCGTACGGTCTCGAGTGTTCTTGGGCCGTGCGCTCTCTTGTCTGCGTGCCTAGTTTCATGTTGGGAGCGTTGCGTTCGGATCCCCGCGCTCGTGTCTAGTTTGGTTTCGGTTTCGTGTCTGGATTCGGACACTCACGCTCCCAGTCCTGTCTTTATTGTGAGCGCACGGTCGAGGCAATAGTGTGTTGGCTGCGGAGAATTAACTTGTGATTTGATTGAATGGGTTCGAATCCACCTATTGCCGAGCTCGCCATTTTCCCTTTTCCCATCACATATCACATCAGAAAGGCATTTATTTTTTAATAAAAATGAAGAAACTTTTCTAAAAGTGAAAGTAAATTGCCTAACGAGTGTTTAATAATGATAAAATCACCTTATTATTGCATCCTTCATTATTTTTTCTTTTTTTGCATGTGGGATACCATGAAAATAAATATTAGTTCAATAACTTACCATTCTGCCAGTTTTCACCTCTGATATTATAACAGTGATAGGAATTAAACTTGCATTGACTCAGAAGTATGCGGACGTCCTTTTGTCACGTGCTGTTGCCATGGTGAATCGTAATATCGGAGCTCCATTGATGATGGCTTTTCATAGTCGTGGTGCACACGCTTAACTCTTCCCAGAGTCGACTCAACTAACTCAATTCAGCTGTTCTGAAACAGAAAACTCAGAGTTTCCCATCTCAGAGTAAGTCAACTCAGAGTTGGTTGAACCTCCTTATTGATACGGGCCCCAGGTGTGTGGTTGTATATTCTCTTGTGTTTTGTCAAGTCTTGTTTTCCCTCTTGGGGTAGTTTTTGTTGTGCTGTGTGTTGTGGTTTATCTTCTTTATTAAATAAAGCCCTTCAAACCTACATTAAGTCCTCGCTCCTTCCCTCACCAAAACCTGAAGACTGGAGTAATGATGCTGAAAATTCAGCTGTGAAAGTTTCACTGTGATGGCAACATGGGAATATTCAAAAGAAAACGGTTATTTTAAATTGTAATATTTCACACAATATCTGAACTATTTTAATAAAATAAATGCAGCCTTGGTGAACATAAGAATCTTCTTTAGTTGTAAATCTATACATCCTGTCATTCTCTATTCTTTCCTTTATTACCTTCAGTGTTGTTCTCTAACTCTTCAGCCAGAAGGTTCTGGTTCATCTTCCTCAGGATGTTCAGTGTGATCTTCACAGCTCCTTCTGCTCCAAAACGCTCCATCATTATATCCACTATATCAGCGACATCAGCGTTCTGCAGTCTAGCAGCTGCGATGGGTCCATATGTTTTTAAGTGCCATTTAAATTTCTTCAGATTGTCTTTCAGCTCATCTAGAGTATCAAGAAGCAGTTCTGCAACAGATGCCATCGTCTTTCTTGGACTGCTGGAAAAAGAGAAAAGGTCTTCAAATAGCTGCACTTTTACAGCAGAGATTCCTGCAGAATGTATAAATAACCTCAGACAATGAAATGAAACTGATCAGATCAAATATTATGAAAACTTGTTTTAACTTTTAAGTCTAAACTAATTCTTCAGGTTGTTCTTCAGTTTAGGATTCTGTGATAATTTCTGTTCTGAAGGATTCAGCTGAATGCTGCTGATGAACGAGTCTCATCATGATTCAACTCAAGAAGTAGTTTCACATTTTGTCATAATCCTCCTAGAAGACTTGTCTTTCACATTTCAGACCAGACTGGAATAAAAAGAATAATGTCACACTGAACAATGGTTACAATAGTTGAACAATTATGAAAAACAATAGTTTATTCCAGTTCTGTACTATCTGAAGCACCTGTCAGCACACACACACACACACACACACACACACACACACACACACACACACACACACACACACACACACACACACACACACACACAGGGTGCAAATTATGGAGGGATTTGGGGGGCTCTGACCTCCCTAATGAAGTGAAAGTAGTCTAACCCGTAATATGAAACATTGCCTATAAATATGAAAACTGCAGCATTGTATTTACAGAAGATTTGTTAGTTATATCATGTTTATAGTCGTTTTCTTTTACATGTGTAGTTTGCAGTGTTGAGCATTATAACCAATCAGTTTAGGAATACAACGTCCAATCAGAGGCGTTGTGATTAGTCACCGCACAAATGCCGTTGTCATGAGGATTGCACGCGCTCACTTCTTTTGCATATAGCCAAACTCACATAGACTGATGGACCGCTTCATTGTTCTTTGATCATTTCTTAATGTAATGGATATATTATGGGGTTAGATTCTCGCCTAAAGTATTGCAGTCACGAATCAAAAAATGTGACAAAAGTGTGAAAAATGTAAAAACACATGTAAAAATATATAACACAAACTTAATGCAAAATGATCAGAATGGCAAAGAACATAGTCAGATAAAAATATAAGTATGAATTGTAGTATTAAAAGTGCATTTAAAAAAATAAGCATGAATCAAAACTTTAAACACATTAAAAATGATACTGCACAAATCTCAAACTTGTATTTATGTTCTTAAAAGTAGTTTTCCTTGCTTTTATTACTCTGTTCTTTCTGCTCTCTTACATTTTCTGCTCATATTTTACTCTTTTGTGCACTTAAGCGGTTTTTCTCTTTGCTCTCCTTTCCATGTTCCGCTTTTGCGTTTCCAAATGTTGCAGTTCAAGTTTCATGTAAATTAGGCCAGGCTTAAGCGTCACCATTGGTCCACTAGTTCTCGATTGACAGCTCCTCCTCTAGCCAATCAATGGAAGAGAGGGAGATGACATCACTGATGGCTACTGATGCTTCACCAGGCATGTTTAGGATTTTTACCAAGAGTTTGAACAACAATAAAAAAAGTAATTATAAAAACTGGCCCCTATAGGTAAAAAATGTGTATATGAAAAGGCCTAATATATATATATATATATATATATATATATATATATATATATATATATATATATATATATATATATATATATATATTATATACAGTCCAGTCCAAAAGTTTGGAACCACTAAGATTTTTAATGTTTTTAAAAGAAGTTTCGTCTGCTCACCAAGGCTACATTTATTTAATTAAAAATACAGTAAAAAACAGTAATATTGTGAAATATTATTACAATTTAAAATAACTTTTCTATTTGAATATATTTCACAAAGTAATTTATTCCTGTGATGCAAAGCTGAATTTTCAGCATCATTACTCCAGTCTTCAGTGTCACATGATCCTTCAGAAATCATTCTAATATGATGATCTGCTGCTCAAGAAACATTTAATGTGTACAATTGTACAAAATATTTGTGTACAATATTTTTTTCAGGATTATTTGATGAATAGAAAGTTCAGAAGAACAGTGTTTATCTGAAATCTAATCTTTTGTAACATTATAAATGTCTTTACTGATTGATTTAATGCATCCTTGCTGAATAAAAGTATTCATTTCTTTCATTTCTTTATAAATAAAAATAAAAATTCTTCCTGACCCCAAACTTGTGAACGGTAGTGTATAATGCTACAGAAGCTTTGTGTTTCAGATAAATGCTGTTCTTTTGAACTTTCTATTCATCAAGGGATCCTGAAAAAAAAAGTACAACAACTGTTTTCAACATTGAAAATAATCATAAATGTTTCTTGAGCATCAAATCATCATATTAGAATGATTTCTGAAGGATCATGTGACACTGAAGACTGGAGTAATGATGCTGAAAATTCAGCTTTGCATCACAGGAATAAATTACTTTGTCAAATATATTCAAATAGAAAACAGTTATTTTAAATTGTAATAATATTTCACAATATTACTGTTTTTACTATATTTTTAATTAAATAAATGTAGCCTTGGTGAGCAGACGAAACTTTTTAAAAACATTAAAAATCTTAGTGGTTCCAAACTTTTGGACTGGACTGTAATATATAATTATATATATATATATATATATATATATATATATATATATATATATATATATATATATAATTATATTATATTATATTATATTATATTATATTATATTATATAATTATAGAACGCTGATAATGCCCAGCCCTGGTTACTATTAATAAACCGATCTCTGGGGCACCGAAAGAGCTTGGGCCCTTAGAATCGTCCTAACTTTCCTCCCTTAGCGGCGCCCCTGATAGAGCGCATTTATGAAGGAGCAGCTTAAAAAACAGCTTAGAATAAGGATGTGGAGGAGGAGGACATGAATGCTTTTCGAAAAAAAGTCTAAATCTTGTAATTATGTCAATTCTAGCATGAACGTACTACTAATGTAGTCTTGATATATTTTTTACATTTTTTTTTTTTTTTTGCCAACTCCAAAAACGAGTATCCTGAGGATAATGGAGTGGCAGAAGAAGAATCTGTCCACACGCACGACCTGCTGCTTGATATCACTATCCTGGAGATGAATTTATTCAACTTCATCCACTTTTTCCATGCGTCTCTCAACTCTATAATATCCGTTAATATCTGAAGATTGAGTTTAAGCACTTGTTTCAATTCATATTAATATTCATTGAGAGTAATATATATATATATATTATATATATATATATATATATATATATATATATATATATTACTCTTTAAATATGACTACATGTGACCTTTTGAGTCTATATATTATCAACTATATAAACTAACTTCACAACTTTCACTGATAGAGAAAGTTTGAGCTGTTTTAACTGAAAGAAACTTGTACTGACATATTTTAAAATATGTCAGTGTCATTGTTTTGTCTCAAGATGCACACCAGTAATGTTTTTTTTTCTAATGAACGTTTATAAAAGATATTTAAATACCCTAATTGGACTAAGGCCTAATCCTGGCTTAGGCTAAACCCTGTCTGTGAAACTGGGCCATGGTGAATTAATTACAACAAATTATAATGAATTATATATATGATTAGTTCTGGTTTAATAATTATTTAGAGAGACTGTTCGTTTGTCCAGCAAACTAAGCTCCTCATAGGATATTATCAAAGGAAGGTTTTTCTCTGGCCACGAGAAAGACTTCCTATTCTAGCATCCAAACGTAAAGCAAGGATAGGACCTAAACGTTAAAGTGACCTGGATTTTATGAATGAGCAAAGAACAAATAAGCATGAATATAATGTGTTTAATATATGCAAACTACGACTACAGAGGTTATACGGCTATACACATGCTATACAAGGAGGCTGAATCCAGCTTCTTATTGACGCTATCCGGTCCACGTTAAACGACGCGACGCTTCCGCGTTTGTAGCTTCTTATTCACGCTTAGGGACAGTGCGGTTTTTCTCTTTCTCGTTTTTCTTAAGGTATTGTGTTGCTTTTAGGGTCTATTTTCAGAATTAAAGGAAAATAAACTATTTTGAAATGCAAATAACACTGATATATCAGCGAAAATATAGGCTGCAAAAATATAAAGGCACTTAAAATATAATTATAGTATTCTTTGTTTATTGAACGTGTCATCAGCTCAACTTGAAGGACCGTGTGGTTTTTCTCTTTTCACGCTTTTTATTTTATAGTATCTATTTTTAGAAAAAAAAAAAAAAAACTATTCTGAAATGTAAATAACACCGAAATATCTGTGAAAATTACTGTAGCGCTGGTGCAGTTCGTTGGCTTCCTCCGTTCCGCGGGAAGGTTTGAACTGAGGACTTGAAAGTCAGTTTCGCCGGAAGATGGCGGCCCCGTGATGAGCGCGATGGCAGCGCGTCGCCGTGACCGGGAGAGACGTGCGTGAGTGGGCGAGGGGTGATTCAGGGCAATCGGGAGAACACAGAAAAATCCTCTTTTATGACAGATAAGCCGACACACCTCCTTGAGGTGGAATAGCCAATGACATTGGTGCAAAGTTGGCGGGCAAACTCTTTCTTTGTCTTGTCTCCAGGCTGAATTTGCATACTTTATGACTATCAGATCGGATTTTCTTCACAGCATCATTAAACAAATCGAACAATGCATTTGACCGCCATGTAAGATACATAGATGGAGACATTACTCTCAGTATGAGCTAAAGCTACTAGAATTTGTCGTGAAGTAAAAGTTTCCTCAGAAAACTCGCTGCGTGATTGACGTGAGGGAGAATCCTGTGTCTCCTGCACACATTTAAACACTCTTTCATTTATAATGAATAATATTATCAATAATGTTATCGTTTTTAGTGTCTGGTTGTATAATTCTGAAACCTTTCATTTAAATGCAACTTATTACAGCTTTTTAAATCCTAAAGTTAAACCTTGGACTGGTTTTGTTTTCTTATTAACAATACCTTAAATTGACATTTGATGTTTTGTTGTTAAAAACAATCATTAAATTCAAAAATTTATTTATTTGCATGTTAATTAACTGATAATGAATTGAATTTATACTCTAGTAAAATCTACACAAATGTAAAGAAAGAGTCAGTGTTCACATTTACCAGCATAAACTTTAATTTAACCCTTAAAATGTGAGAAAAATCAAGATTTCCCTGAATACTGCACCAGAATCCATACTTTAGTGATTATCAAAAAATAGATCATTTCAACAAACCAACAGAAATACTTCATTTAAGTTTCAGCGTTTCACTGATATTGTTTCAGACCCTCATGAAGTCCAGCTGTGCTGCTGAGGATCAGAGGAACATCTTCATTGATCGCTCATGTCTGTAATGAATCATTATTAATCACCAGATCATGAACTGTGAGCTGGACGTGTTCTGGAGAGGTTCTGCGTGATCGGGTCCATCATCAGGAAGCCTCACACTTCCCTTCCTGTGTGTCTCTGTCTCTCAGAGCGCTCAGCAGCACTTTGAGGAGAGCGTTCTCCTTCAGCAGTTCTTCAGAGGCGTCGGCGAGCTCCTGCAGCCTGTGAACGCTGTCGGCCAGCTGACGCCGTTTCTCCCTGTACAGCGTCTCCAGCCGCCCGCTTTGCGCCTGCAGCTCGGCATTCTGGGTCTCCAGCGTGTGCGTGTGCAGCGTGAGGCGGCGGTTCTCCCTCCACAGGACGGCCAGCTGCTGAGAGAGACGCTCTCGAGCCCGATGCAGAGAAAACACTTCACGCTGCAGGCTGTGTAGCTCCGCCCCCAGCAGGGACACTGACTCCACCCCATCACCTGACTCCTCCCAGGGGGCGTGGCTAGAGTGCTGCAGAACGAACCGCAGCAGGTTGGGAACCGTCATGGGCGTGTTTTCTGGAAACTTGACACTCATCTGCTTCCTGTGGGAGACAGTCACGATTTAGAGAAGTGTGCGAGAGTATTTCCACCGTATGGAAGAGAGATTCACAAACCTGTGTCGGGGGAAGAACAGCACGGAGGGCAGATGATCCACCATAAACTCCCAGGGCAGATCATTACGGCCGACATTCACTCTGAAAACGACAAGAACACGAATAATAACTCACATTATTATTAACTGTGAGTGCTGAAGATACGCTCATGTGAAGTTAAAGGGTTAGTTCCCCCTAAAAGCGAAAATAATGTCATTTATTAGTCACCCTCATGTCGTTCAACACCCGTAAGACCTTCATTCATCTTCAGAACACAAATTAAGATAGTTTTGATGAAATCCGACGGCTCAGTGAGGCCTGAGCAATGACATTTCCTCTCTCAAGATCCATTAATGTACTAAAACATATTTAAATCAGTTCATGTGAGTACAGTGGTTCAATATTAATATTATAAAGAGATGAGAATATTTTTGGTGCAGCAAAAAAACAAAATAACGACTTATCTAGTGATGGCCGATTTCAAAACACTGCTTCAGGAAGATTCGGAGCGTTATGAATCTTTTGTGTCGAATCATGATTCGGATCACATGTCAAACCGCAAAACGTCTGAAATCATGTGACTTTGCTGCTCTGAACCACTGATTCGACACACTGATTCATTTGTGCTCCGAACTGCTGAATCGACACAAAAGATTCATAACGCTCCGAAGCTTCCTTAAGCAGTGTTCGGTGAAATCGGCCATCACTATATAAGTCGTTATTTTGTTTTTTTGGCGCACCAAAAATATTCTCGTGGCTTTATAATATTAACATTGAACCACTGTACTCACATGAACTGATTTAAATATGTTTTTAGTACATTAATGGATCTTGAGAGAGGAAATGTCATTGCTGGCTATGCAGGCCTCACGGAGCCATCAAACTTCATCAAAAATATCTTAATTTGTGTTCTGAAGATGAATGAAGGTCTTACGGGTGTGGAACGACATGAGGGTGAGTAATAAATTACATTATCTTCATTTTTGGGTGAACTAACCCTTTAATGTGAGGTGTTTGCAGGTGCAGTTCCACACCTGGCCACCGTGAGGGCGCTGTTTCCCTGGAACAGACGGGCCAGTTGAAGAAACACGTGATTGAGGAGTGAGCAGAAGCCACACCAGGCCGAATAATACAACAGCAGCACGTCCTGATGAGACACAGAAGATCAGAGTTAATGTCTGTGGTGCGGACGGATCTTTATTCTGAATAATTCACTTACTTTGCTGTATTAGGCTGATTGAGTTCTCTATGTATGTTAAATAAAAGCATTAAGAAGAGCCGCTCTCACCCTCTGGGAGTCCATGACGGTGTCCAGGAAGCTGTCTGAGGTCACTTCCTGTATGAGGGATTGAGTGTGCTGATGCTGTTTGTGTCCCACCAGATGTCTGTGTAACGGACTGTAGGAGACGCTGAAGTTCTGGATGAAATCTTCTGCTCGACAGAGAGAGAACAGCGATTATTACTGGTGCAGTGTGTGTGTGTGTGTGTGTGTGTGTGTGTGTGTGTGTGTGTGTGTGTACCCAGTGAGTCGGTGTGTTTGAGCACGTAGTGCGTCTCGTCCCGGAGGTTGATGATGGTGATGAAGGGCGGGCCGCTGTGGTTGCCGGACGCCCCGAGTCTCTGCGCCAGCGGCCAGTGGAGCTGAGCGTCCAGCAGGTAGAAGTGCAGCGTCTTGTTGGTGCGGCACTGCAGGCCAGCGATGGAGTCTGACAGCAGAGGGCAGCGCAGAGGCTTCGGGACGCTCCTGCAGCACACGCTGAACTGGCCGGACGGACTGTAGGAGCTCTGGACGCTCCCGCAGGAGGATCCGGAGAGCTCGACGCGCCCCACATACAGACCCAGAGCCCAGCAGTGAGAGACGCACACATCACAGGCGGCAGACGCCCGTCCCGACACCAGTGACCGACAGCAGCGCGGGACGCCAGACGCTCCGTCCTCAGAGCCGCAGCAGGAGTGATAACGCCACGCCACATCAGTCACCTGACACGGACACAAGACACCGGTCATGTGATCCTGACAAACATCTGCTAGAACGACATGAACACTGCAGGAGCATTTTTAACAACACTAACATGATTATATTAAAGCACAAACTAAAATATGAAAACAAACCTTAAACCTCTGGTAGACATTATTATGGGATATGGCGTTATATTTTAAGCCGATTATCGATACAGTATCCAGAAGTTCATAATAATTATAAAACACTTGAAACATACCTGAAAAACATTTGATGATGTTATAATGACGGTACCTGGTTGAGCAGCTGATTGGCTGTGAGGGGATTGTGTGGGAGGAATGTCAGGAGGGCGGGGCCTCTCTGTAGCTCCGCCTCCAGCGAGTAACTCTTCACTCCCGTTGGCTGAATCCAGTGAATGACGCTCTCTCTGTTCTCAAACACCCAATCACAGACGGCCTGTACGGTGAAGTTCCTCTGCGCTCGCGGGAACACCTGCGTTCAGACACACACAATCACACTGTGAGAGTGTGTGTGTGTGTATGTGTGTGTGTGTGATCGTTCACTCACCAGAGAGCTGTTCAAACGCCGGTGTAAATACACACTTTCATCTTCCCTGAGAGAAACGCCCTCTGCCACCGCCTGATTGGTCACCACAGCGAACCGCACCGCCCCCTGATGATCTGCACCAATCAGAAGGCAGCATCAGAACTCAGCGGTCATGTGTTAGTGATGTGTGAGGGATGATAGTGGCAGTACCTCGTCGGAGCGCGTGCAGAGCGGACAACAGGAAGGTGATGTAAGCGGCAGGCTGAGGAGACGAGTTAAACTGGAAATATCCCACCACACCCTGCTGGAGCGCACACACACACACACACTCTCAGCTCTAATAATCTAATAATGTATTAGAACTGTTAAACAGATACAGTAAACTAATGAAGATGGAGAATGAGAGCTGTGACTTCTCTGAGCTTTCAAAATAAAAGTCCCGCTCCGTTTAATTCATGTTCTTAAAAATCTAAAATAATAGAAAAAATCCAAAAATGTTATAATAACCACTACCTACTGATGTATGTGTGTGTGTGTGTGTGTGTGTACCTGCTGGTGTGTGTGTGTGTGTGTGTGTGTGTGTGTGTGTGTGTGTGTGTGTGTGTGTGTGTGTGTGAGTGAGTGAGTACCTGCTGGTGTGTGATGAAGGTGTGCAGGGCTCTCCGGGTGGGCAGGTATGTTAGTGGAGCAGAAACCCTCTGAATGAAACTCTCCAGATACTCCGACTGAACCGGACCTCTGTACTCAATCGGACCGAACCTACACACACACACACACACACACACACACACACACACACACACACACACAGAGTCATCATGTGTGTTTATGATGGAGAGCACATGTACCGTCACTGTGATCATGTGTTACCTCCAGTAGTACAGGTGAATGACAGGATACTGGAAGAAGCTCTTCTGCTTTCTGCACTTGCCCTGATGCCACCAACAGTTCACGGCCACAAACTGCACCTGCACACAGGAAACGCATCATCACAGACAGGAAACTGCAGCACATTCTGCTCTTCGTTACTGATTGTGACACAATGCAAGACACGTGAGAAAAGTGCACCTCACCTGTCGCGCCAGCCGCAGCGCCACCTGCTGGACGTGCTGTCGCGCAGTGATGGAGTGTGCGCACCAGGGGGCGTAATAGAACACCAGCGAGACGTCAGCTTCCTCCCGCAGGCGATCCACTTCCTCTATCTGACCCAGGAACAGATCCACCACCGGAACCTCCGCAGGGAAGAACCGCACCGGAGGACGAGCCAACGCCACCACGTTCTTCGCCCGACTGACAGAGAGAAACAACGGTTTTCAACATTGACAATAATCATAATGTATGATTATAACAGTTAAACTAATAATATTTTACTGTTTTACTGTATTTTGATCTCAATTATTCCAAACTTTTAGCGATAAAAGTCATGTATTATTGTGCATTTACAGGTGCTGGTCATATAATTAGAATATCATCAAAAAGTTGATTTATTTCACTAATTCCATTTAAAAAGTGAAACTTGTATATTATATTCATTCATTACACACAGACTGATATATTTCAAATGTTTATTTCTTTTCATTTTGATGATTATAACTGACAACTAAGGAAAATCCCAAATTCAGTATCTCAGAAAATTAGAATATTGTGAAAAGGTTCAATATTGAAGACACCTGGTGCCACACTCTAATCAGCTAATTAACTCAAAACACCTGCAAAGGCCTTTAAATGGTCTCTCAGTCTAGTTCTGTAGGCTACACAATCATGGGGAAGACTGCTGACTTTACAGTTGTCCAAAAGACGACCATTGACACCTTGTACAAGGAGGGCAAGACACAAAAGGTCATTGCAAAAGAGGCTGGCTGTTCACAGAGCTCTGTGTCCAAGCACATTAATAGAGAGGCGAAGGGAAGGAAAACATGTGGTAGAAAAAAGTGTACAAGCAATAGGGATAACCGCACCCTGGAGAGGATTGTGAAACAAAACCTATTCAAAAATGTGGGGGAGATTCACAAAGAGTGGACTGCAGCTGGAGTCAGTGCTTCAAGAACCACCACGCACAGACGTATGCAAGACATGGGTTTCAGCTGTCGCATTCCTTGTGTCAAGCCACTCTTGAACAACAGACAGCGTCAGAAGCGTCTAAGGACAAAAAGGACTGGACTGCTGCTGAGTGGTCCAAAGTTATGTTCTCTGATGAAAGTAAATTTTGCATTTCCTTTGGAAATCAGGGTCCCAGAGTCTGGAGGAAGAGAGGAGAGGCACACAATCCACATTGCTTGAGGTCCAGTGTAAAGTTTCCACAATCAGTGATGGTTTGGGGTGCCATGTCATCTGCTGGTGTTGGTCCACTGTGTTTTCTGAGGTCCAAGGTCAACACAGCCGTATACCAGGAAGTTTTAGAGCACTTCATGCTTCCTGCTGCTGACCAACTTCATGGAGATGCAGATTTCATTTTCCAACAGGACTTGGCACCTGCACACAGTGCCAAAGCTACCAGTACCTGGTTTAAGGACCATGGTATCCCTGTTCTTAATTGGCCAGCAAACTCGCCTGACTTTAACCCCATAGAAAATCTATGGGGTATTGTGAAGAGGAAGATGCGATATGCCAGACCCAACAATGCAGAAGAGCTGAAGGCCACTATCAGAGCAACCTGGGCTCTCATAACACCTGAGCAGTGCCACAGACTGATCGACTCCATGGAGCCCCAACTAAGTATTCAGTGCTGTACATGCTCATACTTTTCATGTTTATACTTTTCAGTTGGCCAAGATTTCTAAAAATCCTTTCTTTGTATTGGTCTAAAGTAATATTCTAATTTTCCTAAGATACTGAATTTGGGATTTTCCTTAGTTGTCAGTTATAATCATCAAAATGAAAAGAAAAACATTTGAAATATATCAGTCTGTGTGTAATGAATGAATATAATATACAAGTTTCACTTTTTGAATAGAATTAGTGAAATAAA
The DNA here is from genome assembly GCF_024489055.1 of Chanodichthys erythropterus. NCBI lineage: Eukaryota > Metazoa > Chordata > Actinopteri > Cypriniformes > Xenocyprididae > Chanodichthys > Chanodichthys erythropterus. The sequence continues at coordinate 55,998,258 of NC_090232.1, forward strand.
TCAACTTTTTGATGATATTCTAATTATATGACCAGCACCTGTACCTTTTTTATGTATCAATCTATTGGTTCATATTACTGTATATGTCATGTATTACAGACTATTTACCCGCAGGTGAGCAGTATATGATATTATAGTCATATTTTATTATTTATTTACCTGCAGGTGAGCAGTATATGATATTATAGTCATATTTTATTATTTATTTACCTGCAGGTGAGCAGTATATGATATTATAGTCATATTTGACAGTATATTTACCTGCAGGTGAGCAGTATATGATATTATAGTCATATTTTATTGTTTATTTACCTGCAGGTGAGTGTTATGGGCAGCAGGAGCGCGCAGGTGAGCAGTATCGCACCGCAGCATAGTTCGGGTCTTCTCGCCATCTGATCCGCCACCTGCCGGAGCTGCGCCCGAACCCGCTGCAGCATCACCGACCCGCTACAGCCAGCTCATCCCGGGAGAACCGAAGCGAAGTAAAGCGGAGCGGCTCAGAGCAAAACACACGCCGCACCAACCGCTCAGACACACGTCACGCTTCCGCCTTCCAACAGGGGCGGGGCCACGGCGAGGGAGCGTCTCTAAACTACACACGTGTTCACACGCGCGCCGTCTCAGTGTATTTGTAGTTCAATTCATTTCATTGTGAATCCAAATCTTAAATGTATAACAGATGAACGAGAACACGGCAACATTTTGATTTAAAAACGAAACACACCACAGGATATCAGTGTTTGTCGAGTCTGTGAGGTCACGTGCAGCTTCAAACCTTTGCGAATCATTTGATTCGATTCATAAACTTGCGATTCGATTTCGATCTTGATTCAATATCGATTAATTTGGCTAAATATCAGGTACTGTGAGGCCTACATGTTAATTTTTCTCAAGGAAACAAATCTCTCTCAACTAATGCTGTAAACATGAAGGGAAAGCTGTCAGCTGGTATTATTATTAAATGTTACAGAAAGTCATTCTTATACAATTAATATAATGCTGATTTTATAATAATATTATAAAAACATTTTAATGTTATGAGAATAAAAATATGTAATATACTGCATATACTTAGCAAAATGCTCTTTCTAGAGTTATTTTTCTAGCTAATAACTGACATGCAATATACATTGAATGACTTTATATGACAATATATGATCAATATATTATTGCATGTAATGTATTATTGTATATTTACCTGCAGGTGATGGCAGGATGAGCGCGCATTATTATACAATTAATATAATGCGTCTTTTATAGTAATGTGATATTTTACTATGATATGAGAGTGAAAATATAATAAATATGTAATATAGTGCATATATATTTTTTTAAATATCATCTTTATGCTCACTGAATGACTTTACATGACAATGTTTGACATTTGTTAAAACACTCATTGATTGATTACATGAGTCATGATTTATTTCAGTAAGGAGTACAAACCTTCTGATGTTCATCCATGTTTATTTTGCACTACAGCTAGTAGTAAATAGTAAGAGATGATTGGTTCTGCAGTGATCTGTCACGCCACATTAAAGAGCGTCAAAACGCATTTTATTGCTTGAATTTTGTGACAGCTGAGACTGTATTTCATATCAAAATTCACCTGCTCTGGCGTGCTGTCAGTGTCGTTGCGATGCGTTTGACACATGAACAGTGTCAAAACTGGTATTAAAACGTTCGGAAATTTCAGTGAGCTCTGTGAAACCATGAGCTAGTGGTTTCTACCTGATCTCGGATCAGTTTTGTACATTTGTAGACATTTAAGTAAAAAGTTAAATTAAAAGGTGAATTAATATGAATTACTAATTCAGTAAAATACTAATACTACAGCTTAATAAATGATCAGCAGTTTTTATTTATCTGTCTGTTTGCAGGAGTGTTTGTTTGACCCGCGCCGCGGTGTGGAAGGGCTTGATAAACAGCTGGCAGTAGAAGTCAATATTAACGATGAACAGAGGAACCAGCGGCCACAGCAGCACCAACAGAAACCAGTCTGCCATCTCCTCCGACACATCAAGCCAAAGCTTCTTAGGGAGCGTCCTGCAATCACAGAGATCACACGGTCTGATCATGAACATGGAGAGTCATGTGTTCATATGTGCTCGTACCTCATCTCTCCTCTCGTCCACAGCGTCCAGTAGAAGGAGACGTCCAGCACCGTCATTAACGTGGCGTGAACGATGACAACGCCAGCCGTCCAGCAGTGAACGCTCAGCCAGTGCTCAGCGAACGCAGCCAGCAGCTGATGCGGCAACAGGAAGTACATCAGCAGAAACTCCGCCCACTGCTGCCAGCCCGGCCAATCCTGCTGCGGCACAGAGAAAGAGTCACGGCTGGACTGTGAGAGGCTCGCTTTCACACACAGAGTCAGTGACGCACCAGCGTGTCGGCCGGACCGTCTCGCGTCGCAGGGCAGCAGGTGTGGATGAAGGGCAGGAAGGTGTCGCCGTAATCAAACAGGAAGAGGTGGAGCAGCATCAGACGCGGATGACTCCTCAGACCGACGAGCAGAAACAGAGTCTTCCCTGGATACAGATCCTACAGACGAGGATCCATCAAACACATTATTAGAGTGTTTTCTAAAACTTCATGATGAATTAAAATAATTTTTAAAACATACTATAGCATACAGTGATAGACTGAGTTAATCAGCAGTAAGGGGCGTGTCCATTCATGATGGGGGAGGAGATAGACTGAGTTAATCAGCAGTAAGGGGCGTGTCCATTCATGATGGGGGAGGAGATAGACTGAGTTAATCAGCAGTAAGGGGCGTGTCCATTCATGATGGGGGAGGAGATAGACTGAGTTAATCAGCAGTAAGGGGCGTGTCCATTCATGATGGGGGAGGAGATAGACTGAGTTAATCAGCAGTAAGGGGCGTGTCCATTCATGATGGGGGAGGAGATAGACAGTTAATCAGCAGTAAGGGGCGTGTCCATTCATGATGGGGGAGGAGATAGACAGTTAATCAGCAGTAAGGGGAGTGTCCATTCATGATGGGGTAGGAGATAGACAGTTAATCAGCAGTAAGGGGCGTGTCCATTCATGATGGGGGAGGAGATAGACTGAGTTAATCAGCAGTAAGGGGCGTGTCCATTCATGATGGGGGAGGAGATAGACTGAGTTAATCAGCAGTAAGGGGCGTGTCCATTCATGATGGGGGAGGAGATAGACTGAGTTAATCAGCAGTAAGGGGCGTGTCCATTCATGATGGGGGAGGAGATAGACTGAGTTAATCAGCAGTAAGGGGCGTGTCCATTCATGATGGGGGAGGAGATAGACTGAGTTAATCAGCAGTAAGGGGCGTGTCCATTCATGATGGGGGAGGAGATAGACAGTTAATCAGCAGTAAGGGGAGTGTCCATTCATGATGGGGTAGGAGATAGACAGTTAATCAGCAGTAAGGGGCGTGTCCATTCATGATGGGGGAGGAGATAGACTGAGTTAATCAGCAGTAAGGGGAGGGTCCATTTATGATGGGGGAGGAGATAGACTGAATTAATCAGCAGTAAGGGGAGGGTCCATTTATGATGGGGGAGGAGATGAACTGAATTAATCAGCAGTAAGGGGCGTGTCCATTCATGATGGGGGAGGAGATAGACTGAGTTAATCAGCAGTAAGGGGCGTGTCCATTCATGATGGGGGAGGAGATAGACTGAGTTAATCAGCAGTAAGGGGCGTGTCCATTCATGATGGGGGAGGAGATAGACTGAGTTAATCAGCAGTAAGGGGCGTGTCCATTCATGATGGGGGAGGAGATAGACTGAGCTAATCAGCAGTAAGGGGCGTGTCCATTCATGATGGGGGAGGAGATAGACTGAGTTAATCAGCAGTAAGGGGCGTGTCCATTCATGATGGGGGAGGAGATAGACAGTTAATCAGCAGTAAGGGGCGTGTCCATTCATGATGGGGGAGGAGATAGACAGTTAATCAGCAGTAAGGGGAGTGTCCATTCATGATGGGGTAGGAGATAGACAGTTAATCAGCAGTAAGGGGCGTGTCCATTCATGATGGGGGAGGAGATAGACTGAGTTAATCAGCAGTAAGGGGAGGGTCCATTTATGATGGGGTAGGAGATAGACAGTTAATCAGCAGTAAGGGGCGTGTCCATTCATGATGGGGGAGGAGATAGACTGAGTTAATCAGCAGTAAGGGGAGGGTCCATTTATGATGGACCCTAATCAGCATTTATGATGAGCTAATCAGCAGTAAGGGGCGTGTCCATTCATGATGGGGGAGGAGATAGACTGAGTTAATCAGCAGTAAGGGGCGTGTCCATTCATGATGGGGGAGGAGATAGACAGTTAATCAGCAGTAAGGGGCGTGTCCATTCATGATGGGGGAGGAGATAGACAGTTAATCAGCAGTAAGGGGAGTGTCCATTTATGATGGGGGAGGAGATAGACTGAGCTAATCAGCAGTAAGGGGCGTGTCCATTCATGATGGGGGAGGAGATAGACTGAGTTAATCAGCAGTAAGGGGCGTGTCCATTCATGATGGGGGAGGAGATAGACTGAGTTAATCAGCAGTAAGGGGCGTGTCCATTCATGATGGGGGAGGAGATAGACTGAGTTAATCAGCAGTAAGGGGCGTGTCCATTCATGATGGGGGAGGAGATAGACTGAGCTAATCAGCAGTAAGGGGCGTGTCCATTCATGATGGAGGAGGAGATAGACAGTTAATCAGCAGTAAGGGGCGTGTCCATTCATGATGGGGGAGGAGATAGACTGAGTTAATCAGCAGTAAGGGGCGTGTCCATTCATGATGGGGGAGGAGATAGACTGAGCTAATCAGCAGTAAGGGGCGTGTCCATTCATGATGGAGGAGGAGATAGACAGTTAATCAGCAGTAAGGGACGTGTCCATTCATGATGGGGGAGGAGATAGACTGAGCTAATCAGCAGTAAGGGGCGTGTCCATTCATGATGGAGGAGGAGATAGACAGTTAATCAGCAGTAAGGGGCGTGTCCATTCATGATGGGGGAGGAGATAGACTGAGTTAATCAGCAGTAAGGGGCGTGTCCATTCATGATGGGGGAGGAGATAGACTGAGCTAATCAGCAGTAAGGGGCGTGTCCATTCATGATGGGGGAGGAGATAGACTGAGTTAATCAGCAGTAAGGGGCGTGTCCATTCATGATGGGGGAGGAGATAGACTGAGCTAATCAGCAGTAAGGGGCGTGTCCATTCATGATGGAGGAGGAGATAGACAGTTAATCAGCAGTAAGGGGCGTGTCCATTCATGATGGGGGAGGAGATAGACTGAGTTAATCAGCAGTAAGGGGCGTGTCCATTCATGATGGGGGAGGAGATAGACTGAGCTAATCAGCAGTAAGGGGCGTGTCCATTCATGATGGAGGAGGAGATAGACAGTTAATCAGCAGTAAGGGACGTGTTCATTCATGATGGGGGAGGAGATAGACTGAGCTAATCAGCAGTAAGGGGCGTGTCCATTCATGATGGAGGAGGAGATAGACAGTTAATCAGCAGTAAGGGGCGTGTCCATTCATGATGGGGGAGGAGATAGACTGAGTTAATCAGCAGTAAGGGGCGTGTCCATTCATGATGGGGGAGGAGATAGACTGAGTTAATCAGCAGTAAGGGGCGTGTCCATTCATGATGGGGGAGGAGATAGACTGAGCTAATCAGCAGTAAGGGGCGTGTCCATTCATGATGGAGGAGGAGATAGACAGTTAATCAGCAGTAAGGGGCGTGTCCATTCATGATGGGGGAGGAGATAGACTGAGCTAATCAGCAGTAAGGGGCGTGTCCATTCATGATGGAGGAGGAGATATACAGATAATCAGCAGAAATGGGCGTGTCCATTCATGATGGGGGAGGAGATAGACTGAGTTAATCAGCAGTAAGGGGCGTGTCCATTCATGATGGGGGAGGAGATAGACTGAGCTAATCAGCAGTAAGGGGCGTGTCCATTCATGATGGAGGAGGAGATAGACAGTTAATCAGCAGTAAGGGACGTGTTCATTCATGATGGGGGAGGAGATAGACTGAGCTAATCAGCAGTAAGGGGCGTGTCCATTCATGATGGAGGAGGAGATAGACTGAGTTAATCAGCAGTAAGGGGCGTGTCCATTCATGATGGGGGAGGAGATAGACTGAGTTAATCAGCAGTAAGGGGCGTGTCCATTCATGATGGGGGAGGAGATAGACTGAGCTAATCAGCAGTAAGGGGCGTGTCCATTCATGATGGGGGAGGAGATATACTGAGCTAATCAGCAGTAAGGGGCGTGTCCATTCATGATGGAGGAGGAGATAGACAGTTAATCAGCAGTAAGGGGCGTGTCCATTCATGATGGGGGAGGAGATAGACTGAGTTAATCAGCAGTAAGGGACGTGTCCATTCATGATGGGGGAGGAGATAGACTGAGCTAATCAGCAGTAAGGGGCGTGTCCATTCATGATGGAGGAGGAGATAGACAGTTAATCAGCAGTAAGGGGCGTGTCCATTCATGATGGGGGAGGAGATGGACTGAGCTAATCAGCAGTAAGGGGCGTGTCCACCGAGGAGAGAGTGAGTCAATCAGCAGTAAGGGGCGAGTCCATTGATATTGTGGGAGGAGAAAGAGCAAGCCAATCAGCAGTAAGGGGCATGTCCACTCATGATAGGGGAGGAGAGAGTGAGTCAATCAGCAGTCAGGGGTGTTTCCACACATGATGAACACACACACACACCTTGTACTGCCAGAGGTTCAGGGAGACTCGGAGCGCTCTGAGTTTGTGCACCTCCTCCAGGATGATCCGTCTGTGAGACTGATTCTCGATCATGAACGGAGCCGCGGACAGATCCTCATCGCTGAGAGCAGACAGTGATCTGACACACACACACACACACAAACACACTTAAAGTCTCACTGATGATCTGCTGATGACTGACACTCTTAATCAATCTAGATGTAAATGACTGTAGAAATGTTAGAGTGTGTGTGAGTGTGTGTGTGTGTGTGTGTGTGTGTGTGTGTGTTACCTGCCGTTGATCTGCTCCCTGTGGAAGGTTTCTTTATAGTGATTGGTCCAGACACCCAGTTGCTCCACCCACAGCATGACATCACTAGCGCTCCACCTGCTGAGTGGTTTACTGAGCAGCATCTCGTGACTGGAGTCGGCAGTGAACGTGCGGTACACTAACAACACCATCTACACACACGTCATACACCGTCAGCGTGTGTGTGAGTGTGTGTGTGTGTGTGTGTGTGTGTGTGAGACTCACAACCACGCAGCTCAGCACTGCAGTGACTCCAGAGTAGAGGTCCATCAGGTTGATCTCCACGTGGTTCACCGCAGGAGCGTCCCATCCCTGCCATCTCTGCCGCACTCCGGGTGTCTCCCCCTGCTGCTGGAACGCCAGGAGAACATGCCGGAGCCACGGATCGCTCAGGACGGCCTGCTTCCGGCGGCTCACGTCAGCGGCAAACAGCTTCTCCACCGCATCCCTGACACACACACACACAGTCATTGTGCGTCTGATAGTGTGTTTCATTGAGGCGTGTGTGAACAGATGTCTCACCGGAGCAGGATGTTGACTTTGGGAAAGCCCTGCCATATCGCCTGGCATTCTGGGCAGTCGGTGCGGATGGTGGACGCCCACCAGGTGGCCAGGCAGTGGCGGCAGAAGCTGTGACCACAGGTGAGCGTGGTGGGATCGACCAGCACCTCGTAGCAGCAGTGACAGGTGAACTCGGACGCGGACAGACCCGCCGACGGGTCCTCGGACTCCATCAGCCTCTGTCGACACACACACTGATAAAACAGGAGGACAGATGTCTGCTCTTTCCGTTTATTCATTTTAAAAGGAACACTCCACTTTTTTTGAAAATAGGCTCATTTTCCAATTCCCCTAGAGTTACACAGTTGAGTTTTACCATTTTTGAATCCATTCAGCCGATCTCCGGGTCTGGCGGTACCACTTTTAGAATAGCTTAGCATAGTTCATTGAATCTGATTAGACCGTTAGCATCTCGCTAAAAAATGACCAAAGAGTTTAGATATTTTTCCAATTTAATACTTGACTCTTCTGGTCATTTTTGAGCGAGATGCTAACGGTCTAATCAGATTCAATGAACTATGCTAAGCTATGCTAAAAGTGCTACCGCCAGACCCGGAGATCGGCTGAATGGACTCGAAAACGGTGAAACTCAACTGTTTAACTCTAGGGGAGTTGGAAAATGAGCCTATTTTCAAAAAAAGTGCACCTGCCCGCTACATGATTTTGTTTACTTGTAAGGACTTCTATCACCCTTAAACGTTTAAACATTAAGTTAAAACATTACTCAATGTGTGTATTAAACTATTTTAATTACAAAGACATTTGGGATTTTCTGGGTTCCTTCATTTCATCCCCAGCTCAAACTAAACTCCTATTACAGATTCACTTTTGATGTGCTTTACTATGAATAATCAATTGGTTTGTAAAAGGTTTCAATGCATATTTAGTTTTCGTTGTATTTACACATTTTTCACCGGCAGGTGTCGCACTTTCGCTTAAAAAGACCGTGCCTGCCCCTATTTGCACATTATCCATCCTAAATAGTATAGACATTACTAATTTTCAAAACTATTTAGGGTGTACAGTATTCACATTGGGACAGGGCAAATCATTTTAGTTCAAATGAGTTTTGAAAAGCCTCGTTTTCCCTTCACTAACGCGCTGGAGTTTTCTCCTTTTTGTTTACGGATGTTGCGCGTAACCGGAAACAGAAACGACGAAAAACTGACATTTCCCACGAAATTTGACCAGCTCAAATTATAAATCATGATTATAAGATTATGCTGTGATATGGTGATGATTGTTTTTTGTTATTTATTATTATTTATGTAAACCCTATCAACACAAATGTAACGCCCCTTTATTTAAAATGAATTTAATAAAAAAAAAGGGAATAAAGAAAAGTACAGAGAATAAAAAATATTAAAACAACTTATAAATAATGTTTTTATTATTATTATTTTAAAATAAGTGCATTCATTCCGTACGGTTAATATGCTGAAAAGTATTGATGTTTATGTCTCGTAAATCAATTACGAATTACATTACAAATTAGGCTATTTTCAGTTAAAAACAAGAGTCAAATAGTTTGCATCACCAGGTATTACTGTCGGTCATTTAACATTTCAGTCGAAAACAGTTTAAATGTTGACCTAATTAAATCTTACCTCAGGCCGTTAAAGAGCCTCGCGCTGAATTACATATGATTCATGTATGATGATGTAAACAGAAAACTGATTTGATTATGAAATATTTTGATTGATCAGACTCCTGCTCGACTGGCTCACCATGGGACACTGAGGCACTTGTAATTTGTTCTAAATAATAACTAGATTAAAAAGTTCGTCGAGACAAACTTTAAGTTTAGTCAAGTTTAATTAGTCTACTTAAAATAACCCCTGTGTATTTTTAATTGAATGTAAATAAAAGTTGACAGTTACTTTTCTCTGCGCTGAGCAGAAGAACCAATCACTGTCGCGTCTGATTACTGCACAGTAATTTCCCATTTAATTATTATTCATTAGAAATCACTGAAACTGATGTTAATTTATATCATACATGTCTGAATTATTCGGATAAATATATGAA